>NC_048309.1:40646540-40741749 GCF_013100865.1 Trachemys scripta elegans
CATCCACTCCCAGTCTTTATTCAAGCCTAATTTAATGGTGTCCAATTTGCAAATTAATTCCAATTCAGCATTCTCTCTTTGGAGTCTGTTTTTGAATTTTTTTTTGTTGTAATATTGCGACTTTTAGGTCTGTAATCGAGTGGCCAGGGAGATTGAAGTGCTCTCCAACTGGTTTTTGAATGTTATAATTCTTAACGTCTGATTTGTGTCCATTTATTCTTTTACGTAGAGACTGTCCATCGAGAGACTGCTGAATTGGAATTAATTTGCAAATTGGACACCATTAAATTAGGCTTGAATAAAGATTGGGAGTGGATGGGCCATTACACAAAGTAAAACTATTTCCCCGTGCTTATCCCCCCGCCCCTCCACAGTTCCTCATATCTCCTTGTCAATTGCTGTAAATGGGTCATTTTCATTACCACTACAAACAGTTCTTTTTCTCTCCTGCTGATAAAAACTCACCTTAACTGATCACTCTCCTTATAGTGTGTATAGTAACACCCATTGTTTCATGTTCTCTGTGTATATATATCTATATATATGTATATATATATATAAATATATCTTCCTACTGTATTTTCCACTACATGCATCCGATGAAGTAGGCTGTAGCCCACGAAAGCTTATGCTCAAATAATTTGTTAGTCTCTAAGGTATCACAAGTACTCCTGTTCTTTTTAATAGGAATGGGATTTCCAAAGGTGCTTGAAAAAGTTAAGACTGAAGGAAATGACCTGGAGAACTTTGATATGCAGCCATGTGAAGTGTTGTATTTAGGAACATAAACATTGCCACACTAGGTCAGACTTGTCCATTTAGTTCAGTCTCATGCCTACAACAGAGTCACTACAGGGATTCAGGGGAAGATGCAACACACTGTGCATTAGGCCGTTAGAGGAGCCCTCCTTGATCTTCTTCCCTTGCTACATTTTTAAATATATTTTTTTGCACTAATTTCCTATGTTGTGGTACAGGGCACATGTCAAACGCTGTAGAAATGAATGCTAACATTTGCAGACAATGCTAAAATATCTGTTCTGTTTTCATGTCGTCTGTAGCCGTCCGTTATCTCTCATCTCCTGAACAGCTGTCTCAAATTTGGGAGAAAATAGCCGCAGAGGTTTAAAGAGGAATCCGGTTGTGGAGGCTGACTGATGGGAACACAGAATGACGGAAAGGCTGCACAGTGCAAGGGCTACATGGTGGCAGAAAAGGAACAGCAGGTTTTAATGAGGCCCTTCTCTCTCTGACCACTAGTTACTACATGTATATTATGAGACAGGAGATGTTTATACCGGCCACATGATGGCAGCAAAGGTACACCGGAGAGAGAGAACTACCAGCTTTCATTTACCTCCTTACTTCCTGTCAACTGTGAAAACCACAAGGACTTTCGATCTCACTGTCAGTCACCACTAAAAGTGTATCCTTTCCAGCACAGCAACCGACAGCCCTGTCCGTCGCTGTGCATCCATAGGTTGTCTCTTGTCTTGGATTGTGAGGAACCATCGGCTTGTTCTATATTTGTACAGCACCTGGTACAATGGGGTTCTGGTCCATGACTGGGTCTCCTCACTGCTGTGGTAATATCAATAAATAATACTGTAGCAGGAGGAGAGAGAAATTTTATCTCAGCTACTTTGTTACTTTTCTCATCATTTAAACAATTTTGAAGGCAAGCACGCTACAGAAATAAAGTTTTATTTTCTTGTATTTCATGACTGAGAGTCAGCTTGAGTGATCTTCACACTCAGCAGAAATCTCTCTGGGAGCTGTAGTAAAAAGCTACAATTTTGAAAGAAAGAATGTGTGTGTAAATGTGGTGATGCTAATTTCTGTGTTCTTTTCCCCTTACATTGAGTTGTTTAATGGGACACATGCAATGCAAATGCGATATAGGGCAAGGAATGTCCAATTCTGGCCACAGCTTAAAACAAGAGAGATACTTGTTAAGGGATGTAGTGAATTCTTGCAGTTGAACATTATTGGTCAAGACTGCATAGCTTCCTAAGATATATGCTGTGTCAGACAGGTATAATGGAGTGTTTTCATAAAGAAATTAAAAGTGAGAGATCAGGTCTGTTATGATAAAGGTCAACCCAGATGATCACAATGCTCCTTTCTTGCCTTGAAATCTATTAATTGTTTCTGCTTGTGACATTTTTAAAAAGGATATATCAATTTTCTCAACTTCCATAACATAGTTTTCTTAATGAAAAATAGAAAGCAAAAATTGATTTGTTTTTGTTTAGAAGAATGATTTGCAGTTCACTTTTTGGATGACTGAAAAAAAAAATCAAATGCAATGTTTTTCTGTGACAAGATTCACTCGGGGTGGGGGTGGGGGTGGGGGGGAGTGATTTTGACCATCTCTATTTAGATCTGTTACAGTGCTTTTTATTTTTAAATTAAGGGTCTGAACTCTCTAGTTCCCGCTGATTGTTTTCCACCCAGCTCGAGCTGTGAAGTGTCCAGTAGTCACCAGTGGAGGTAACAGGAGACTGAAGTAGCATTCTGATCCACTCTGGCAATTCCTACGTTCTTATAGCATGTAATTCTCCTGGAACAATTTACCAAGGGCAGTGGTGGATTCGCAATCAATGGCAATATAAAAATCCAGGTTGGGTTTCCTTTCGAGATATGCTCTAGTTCGAGAGGAATTGTTTGGGGCAGTTCTCTGGCCTGTATAATACAGGAAGTCAGACCAGATGACCAGTGTTCCTTCTGGCTCTGGAATCCTATTCTATTTGGGTTTTGACAGAGGCCTCACCATTATAATATCACGTGCACCGAATAGCATCGCCCACAAGAGGCTTATTTTTTCTCTCTCTCCTCCACAGGGAAAAAATGCACCGGGATTATATGTAAATGCAAATTAATTTGCCTGCCATTGATTATTTAAAATGCCATGGATCCCTTGGGGGAGAGCTGACCAAGGACACGTGACCTGTCCTAAGCTGAACTCCATCGGCAGGCATGCTGCTGTTCCGCTGTGCTTGCGTTCTCGTGTGGTGCTCCCTGCCAGGTAAGGAGCAGTACCCAGCACTAGGTGCAGGGTGGGGATTTTAATACCTGGAGTGAACTGAGCTCTGAGACTTGTCAGACAGGAGGCTGGCCTGGGAGGCCCTGACTGGGTTATCTGATGTGGCAGTTCCATTATCATTTACTGGTCTTCCTTTAACAGGTTCGGTGGCTGCCGTGTCTTTGACACAGCCGAGTTCTGCACTTGCCAAGCCAGGCAGTTCCGTCACTCTGGAGTGCGTCGCCTCTGGGTACAATATCAATGACCACCACATGCACTGGATGCGGCAGAGCCCGGGAAAAGGCCTGGTGTGGATAGCTGCCTTCAAAACAGGGGCCACCACTTACATTTCGAATGACTTCAAAGGCCGCGTCACCCCCTCCACCAGCGGCTCCACTGGCAAGCTAAAGATAGACGGGCTCACAGCTGCAGACACGGCCACTTACTACTGTTCCAGACACAGTGATCACTGCCTAACTTCCTCTCTTACAATATCCCCCTGGAACTGGCCTCAGACTCACTAAGCACATCTCTCTCTGCAGGAAATTCAGCCCCGGGGCGGACGGTTCAGCAGAAGGTCCCTGTGCCACTGGAATCCAAATACATCTTCAGTGGTGCCTGGCCTTCATTTCAGGCTCAGGGGCGCAATTTTTCCAACTGGTTCAAGCTTGGAGGCAGTGTGACTTCCTGGCTGAGTCATTGCCTGGCAAATCAGGACACTTGGTTTCTGTTTCAGGCTCGGCCAGTGAGCCAGAGTGTGCCCTTGACCTCAGCTGCCTCAGTTTCCTTTCTCTGTTCTGTGTGTTTTGACTCCTCGCAGGCAGGACTGTCTGTTTGTACACACACACACAGGACTAGAGGTGGATTAAGGTTTCCTGGGGCCCTGGGCCAGAGCCAGTGGGAGGGCCCTCACCACCCCTTCTGCCTACGGTCCTGCCCCAGTTCCACCTCTTCTGCCTGCTGCCCCCCCCCACAACCCCCACCATTGTCCCTTCCCCGGGAGCAGGGCCCACCCCTGTTCCACCCAGCCCCCCCCTTCTGCCCCCCAGCAGCCCCACAGCCCCTTTTGCTCCTCCCCCCCCACTGCAGCACCAAGACGGGAGAAGCTCTGTCACCACACTACAGCCCCATGGTGCAATGGGGGGTGAAAGCTCCTCCGTCCCAGAGTCCCAGCGGGGTCCAGGTGCTGGGGCTTCCCCTGCTTCTGCAGAGGACCAGGGTCGGGGCCCTGCTGCTTCTCCCGCCTCCTGGCTTCTGCAGGGGACAGGGTCAGGGCGCAGTGGCTGTCCCCCCCTGCCTGGCAGCTGGGACTCTGGGCTTCTGCTGCCAGGGCCCCCAGTTGGCTGGGCCCCTGGGCCTGGGTCCCGTCGGGCCAGTGGCTAATCAACCACTGTGTGTGTAGCCTCTGGCACAGGAGAGCACAGATTTTGTTTGTAGCCTCCAATTGTTGCTGGAACCCAAATTATAATGATTCGGGGGGGGGGGGGGGGGGTTAATTGTAGAAAGGACCATTATGCGCATCTAGTCTGACCTCCTGCATAACCCAGGCCAGACTGTCTCAGGCAGCGACTCCTGCCGCCAGCCCAGTAATCTGAGGAGAATGGTGGGTGGTAAGGCCTGTAGACCTTTAAAGCAGTGCAGGGCGGTGCAGGGCTAAGCACGCATTCTCGGCCTTGCTGGCCATTTTGCCCACCGCTGCAGAAGGTTGTAGGGGTTGGGCTGACCAACAGATGCAGCCCTTTCTTGTGTCTCCACCTCACAGTTGCATGCAGAACCCACCGAAGGCCAAAGCAACTGCAGGCCAGAGACGGCACTGGCTTGCTAATGCCGCTGCAGCCTGGAGCAGAAAACGGCTGCTCCAATGAAGCCCGTGGACCATGACTGGCTAGCAAGCCAGCCAGCCCTGGTTTGAATCCAGAGCCTGTCTTCTCCTAGACCCGCTGTCTCCCAGGGATAAGGCGTCCGGTCTTCCCTGACAACGACTCTTTGCCTGGTCCCTACTCTTTGACCTGTCCAACTGCCCTTGTAACTCTCTAGTTCATTGGAACTCAGAAGCCTTCCCACCATGCCATGGGGCAGGCTTAGGGGATTCCTTAGAGCACTCATGTCAAAGCACATGGAGGATAGGCATAGATTTTGAGGCCAGGAAAAAACATTCACAATATCTATAGTCTGACTTCTTGCCTAACACACCTCAGAGAATCTAACCCCGTAATTTCTGCATCAAGGCCGTGTGCTCTGTTAGAACGACAGGGTATCTTTCGAGTTATGGCATGTGCATCTGATATTGGTGATGCTGCTAGACTAGGAGTGAAGAATTTGGGGTTTAATCCCCATTCTGCCCTCATCGTGGAATAGCCAAGAATGAATAACGTACGACCATTCGGTACAACGGCTGCTACATGGCATGAGACAGGGAGACGTTATTGTGTAATGCCACACATGCTTTCAGCCAAGGGGTAGGAATGGCCAGCACGAGGCTGTCCTCTACAACAGTGATTCCCAAACTAGGGTTCATGAACCCCTGGGGGTTCACGAAATGTTACTGGGGGTTCTTGGGAAAAAAATCCCTAATGGCGCACAGAACTGTTCCTAGGGACCCCGGACAGCCCAGGGCCAGCGGCCCGGAGCCCCTGGACTTCCAAGAGCCAAGCAGATCAAAGCAAGCATCTCTATCACACTGAGGAGATTTAAACTTCAAGACTCCTTATAAGAAATGGAAAGGGAGGTGGATATTTTTGCTGTTTTTAAAATGAAATAGGCAGCTAGTATTGTTTTTAAAATTATGATGAAGAACAAGTTTAAGCTTTGTTGTAACGTGCATTGTTTGCCCGGACTACTCAAGACCTGAATGCTTGTGTAGGAGGAACTCTTTGAGTTGGCTTCTTAAATACCTTCCTGCTGTTTCACATCTCATACTCCTTGATGAAACATAGGAGCCTTGTCTCATAACAGGCTTATTCAAAGTGATACAGTGGGGTCCCACATCAGTGCTCAGAGTACGGGTTCCTTGGGGAACAGGCCTTGCTCTGCTGCCTCTCCAAAGGGTTGAATTTTACCCTGAGAGATTGATGGCTTTGGGCTCTGCCATTTTATCTCGTGTTCTTCAAATCAGATTGTGATTGGCAAGCAGGATGGCCTGCTGGTCAGGCCACTGCAGGGGGAATCAGGAAATGTTGGTTCTGCTCCAGGCTTTGCCACAGTGTGAAGTGAATCAAGTGACTTCCCCATCTCTGATTCCTTTGTTGGGCTTGTTGGTTTCGACTGAAACCTGTTCAGCGCAAGGCCTGTCTCCTGTGGTGTGAATGGGCAGCACCTGACACACTGGAACCCTGATCTTGGTTGGGACCCTTCAGGTGTTACTAAAATGTCAACAGAAATGACCTGTGGATTTGAATGGGAGAAAGGTCTGTTATGTGAGACCGTCCCACCCAGTGGTTCCTGCATCCAGCCGAAATGTTGAATAGGAGCACTCGTGTTTTAAAGAAAATGGAGGACAGAGTCACAGATTTGTGAGGCCAGAAATACCATTCTGAGAACATTGTGCCCCTCTGAGTGACACACAGCAAAGAGCCCAACCCCAGTCATTTCTGTAACAAACCCGCGATTTTTGTTTGAGCCACAGCGTATCATTTGAACTACAGTATATCCATCTGATATCGGTGACAATGCTGGACAGGGAGGGAGGTGAACTGGATTCTAATCCTAATCTGCCACCAATTTGCAGTGGCTGAGAGAGAATACAAATTCCTTTGGTGCAGTGGGCTCCAGAGAGCAGCAGAACTGAGGGAATGAGACAGAGAAGTCTATTGTGTAGTGACCAGGTGGAAGCAGTGAATGGTCAGGAAGTGATAGCATGCAGTGCCCTGTACAATGACTGGGAGTTGACAACGCAGGTAGGGGAATGAGATAGAAGTTGCTATACCCGCTACTGAGCAAGTGACAGTAGCAGAGTTTTTGAAGGACAGAGATCGAGCAGCTCTCAGTTCCACCTGCAGCTGTGGTCAGCTGTGAAAACCACATGGAGTTTCTCTTTCATTTTAAATTCCAGCAGAAAGTCTGTGGTTTCCCCACTGCTGGCTGCTTTCTTAACTAACAGCACCAGACAGGAAAAGATTTTAAGAGCTATTGTCCTATTGCTGTACGGTGTACAATGTTAAGGGATGAGAGTATGTATGAAAGACCCTATCAAAATAAAACTGTCTTGCAATTAACAGCTTTGAAGTGTCTTGCTGAGCGTGAGGGTTTTCACCCCCCCTTATGCCTGACTTTCAAGGAAACTGGTCCTATTTTTAAAGGTCTTTTTAGATACCAAAAAAGTAGGTTAAGTGCCTAACTCCCGTTATTTTCCATGGGAGTCAAGTGCCAAACCTGCTTACGCTATTTTGAAAATCCCAGTAGGTGCCTATTTCACATCATCATCATATCCCTAAAGACTTTTTTTAAATCTAGCCCGGTTGCTTTGCTAGAAAGAGGAAACTGGAAAGAGACAGATTCTCAGGGGGTGTAATTCAGCGTAGCCGTGCTGACTTTATTAGCACTGCACACAGACACACGACCTCACGATCTAGCCCTAAATCTTTACATTCTTTTTTACCTTTTCAAAACCGGGCAATGCTAGCACGGGTGAGATTCTGTTCCCACTACTCATGTCAAGTAGTATTTTACTCCATGAGTAGCTCCATTGCTCTGGATTCTCCTCTCGGTAACAGTGGCTGTAGACTGGAGTCTCTCCTAATTTACATGGGAGTACGTGAAAGGAGAATCATGACACCAGTGAAGTTAGTCCTGACTAACACCAGGGTGAATGAGTCTTACTGAGTACAATGATCTTACTTCTGCTTTACACGCGACTGATTAAGAAAATCAGGCTCTTTGACTTCCATGAAATCACTTCTGCTTTACACTGAGGTGCGGGAGGGGGCTCTGCCCAATGACTCCATTGTTACTAGTCACAGAATAAGTGCATACTCGGTGTTCAGAAGTCCTCATCATTAAAAGTGAAACAATGAAACATTTGTATTTCTAGCCAAAGCTTGACCAACATCAAAAATAACCTTCGATTCAGGATCTTCCATGGTTCCCACCTCACAAAGATCTGAGTCCCTCAAAAACAATAATGTATTTATCCCCACGACAGCCATGAATGGTAGGGAGCCATTGTTATTTGATGGGGAACGAAGTTAAAGGTTGACACGCTTGTTCAAAACAGCAGAGACCTTGGACAACCCATTCAGTTTTGCTTTAACTGACTGTGGTTGGGAAGAAAATCCCCCTACGGCTAGTATATCCCAGTGACTCTAGTAGGAACCGATCTCACACCTTCTTGTCAAGCGTTCGGTATTGGCTCCTGTTGGAGAACTGAGCTAGACGGACAGGACTGAGCCGTTGGCGCAATTCCTCTGTTCCCATCACACAGTGAGCATGTGGCAGCGCTGGTAATGGAAGTTGAGCTATTCAAGGGGCCTAAGGGAATTAGGCGCATGGCTCCCAATGAGGTTCAAAGGGAGTTGGGAAGCTAACTTCAGCCTGAACACGGATCTCCTGAGTCCCACTGCACTAGTCAATGGTGCCTCGAGAGTAGGTGGGGGAAGACAGAAGGGAGACGCAAAACTTCTGAAAATGCAGAATCGTTTGCCTTCCTCCCTTTCCAATAGCCAAGAATGAATAATGTACGGCCATTCTGTACAACGGCTGCTACATGGCATGAGACAGGGGGACGCTATTGTGTAATGCCACACACGCTTTCAGCCAAGGGGTAGGAACGGGCAGCACGAGGCTGTTCTCTACAATGGCCACTAGTGATTACTTAGTGGATACAGAGGAATGAGACAGAAGCAGCAACATCCATTAATGTGCACATGATGGCAGCAGAGCTCTGGGTGACTTTTAGCTGGCAGTTCTCATTTTCATCTGCAGCTGTGGTCAGCTCTGAAAACCACACGGACTTTCGATTTCATAGAAAGACACAGCTGAAGGCCTGTCTGTCCCCCCCCCCATTTCCTGCCTACTGCCTAACCAAGTGTCAGAGGGGGAGAGATTTTGCAGGCACTTCACTGTTTCTGTGCTGAAAACAATTTCGGGAATGGAGAGTTTGAATGAAAACCCTCCAAACTAGAACTGGATGGCACTGCACAGCTCTGAAGAGTCTGGCACAGCATGGGGACGCTTTTCCTCCCTTGTCATCAAGGTTAAAAGGGAAATTCTTCTGATAGGGGAGTGGAAGGGGAAAGTTAAGGGAGCAGATCCTCACTTGGAGTAAATGGGTGTAGTGCCATTGACTTCAGTACAATGACATTTCTACTCCAGGCGGGTAGAAATTCTGGACTTAAATGTTCATGTTGATTTTACATTTCAAATTGTGACAATGTTAACATGAGGTGAGACTCTGTTTGCCATCACTCAGATCAAATAGTACTTTACTCCATGAGTAGCTCCATTGGTCCCGATTCTCTTCTCACCCCTCGTGGCTGAGAGGAGAATCAGCTTCATTGATTCCAAAAGACACTCCTGATTTACATGAGGATGAGTGACAGGAGAATTAGCCTTAATGAGTCCAATGGCGCTACTCTTGATTGACACCGGGGTGAAATAAGACTCTGATCCTCTGACACCCGTGGAGTTACTCCCAGTTCAAACTGGGCTGAATACAATGGGGACTCATCCATAGTGACTCCAGTGGAGTTACTGGCGATTCGGAGTGTGGTAAGTGGGAGTAGATTAAGCCAAAATCACACAAGTGGAATTACTCCTGATTTATACCGGTCAATGAGGAAAATCAGGGCCAATTAACTCCCTTCTGAGTAGTCTCAAAGTGTAAGTTATTACTCAGTATATTAGAAGTCTTCATAATAAAAGAAAAAGCTTAGCTACAAAAAGGTTTACATTAATGACCAAACCTTCACTGGAAAGGAGCCTGGTTTGACAGACCTGAAAGATAACCTGCTGTTTTGGAACATCCACGCTGCCCATTGTTGCAGTATCTCAGCACCTCACAAACATCAATGAATTTATCTTCACAACTCCCCTGGGTGGCAGGACACTAGGGCTGTCTCCATTTTGGAGACGGAAAACTAAGACAGACTGAGTAAACAGTCCAAGGTCTCTGCTGTTCTGTGGAAACAAGCCAAACATTCACTGACCGGGATTGGGAAGAAAATTCACCTACAGCGGGGCTGTTCCTTAGGTGACAACTAGGGTCTAGCTTCAACTTTTCTTGGAATCTTTTTTATATTGGCCTAGAGGGACTGATCTAACGCATGAGGGCAATTCCTCCGTTCCTGTCACACCAGGAGTATGTGGCAATAGAGGCTGGAGGTTTCAAAGGAGCATAAGGGGAGTGTAGGGACCCAGCTGTGATTGAATTTCAGGAGGATTTGGGCATCTGTCCATTAAGTACTTTTCAAAGTTCCTGCCTGAAGTGAAATCTCCAGATGCTGAGGCCTGTGCTTTCACCACAAGAAACTGGGTGGAGGGAGAGGGGTGGAGACAGACAGACGGGAGAAGGGAAATTTCTGAAATGCAAAATCATTTCCCTGCCTTGGGGGGTATAAGAACATGGGGTGATACTCGCCTTGTTAGTCAGTGGGAATATTTGACACCAACCCGTTGTGCTAACGCAGAGGTCAGCAGCAGTCATGCTGTGGCTACGTTGTCTTTGGGTTGTGGCCTGGTGCAGCTTGTCAGGTGAGCAGCGAGGTGCAGCCTCTTGTAAGGTTGCGGTTTTTCGTGTCTCCAAGGGGGTGATGACATCAGTGGGTCGATGCTTTCGTGCTGACACCAATCTCTGGCAGGTTTACTTTGTAACAGCCACTTCCAAGGTGTCTTGCACCTTCCTCTGAAGGGTCTGTGGGAGATTAGCTGGCTCACTGGTGTGATGGGATAGGATAATTCCTCTGTGTTTCTTTTACAGGCTCCGTGGCTGCGGTCACTTTAACTCAGCCAGGTTCTGCCCGTGCAGAGCCAGGGAGTTCCATTACCCTGGACTGTGTCGTGTCTGGGTATAACATCAATGACCACCATCTCCACTGGGTCCGTCAGGCCCCTGGGAACCGTCTGGTCTGGGTTACAGCCTTCAGAACAGGTTACAACACCATCACCGCTAACGAATTCAAAGGACGGGTAACCCCATCCACCAGCGGCTCCACTGCCAGGCTAAAGATCGACCGACTGACAGCTGCAGACACGGCTACCTACTACTGTGCACGAGACACAGTGCTCGCTTCCCAGCTTCCTCTTGTACAATAACCTCTGGGGCAAGGGGCTCGTGTCTCTGAGCACATCTCTCTGCATGAAATTCAGCCCCCGCCACAGCCTGCACATTGCAAGAGTCCCAATGCAGCCCTCAAAGTAAGACCTCGGGGTTAAATAGGCCATGGGACGAGCCCCCTGCATGGAGGTGAACTTCATCCTCAACACTTAATCTTGTGGCCTTACCCGTCACAGACGGCCTGAGGCGGCACCGTGACCTATTGGCTAGAGCGCTGTGCGAGGAGTCAGGCTAGGTGAGTTCTGACCCATTGCTCTGTGGAGTGGCCTGAGGTAATTCATGTCTACCTACCTGCCCCTTTCCTTTCCCACCCTCAGGGTCGCTTGGCTTGAAATGATAAGCACAGCAAGCAACAGGCCGTGCTATGAAGAACTTATGGGCCATGCCGGTTTTACCACAAGGAACAATAGTAGTTAATAGATTCATGTATTTTAATGCCAGAGAGGGCCATTAGAATCATCTACTCGAACCGCCTGAATAACGCAGGCCAGAGAACGCAGCACAGCCACTCCTGCGCCAGCACCGAGCGACTGCGCGGATGTTAGAATCGATTAATCCCTCTTTCCTGCTCTCTAAAGTCAGAAGGGACCATTGTGACCATGTGGTCTGATAGAGCACAGGCCAAAGAACTTCACCCGCCTGGCTGGCCTGCGGATTGTTTGTAGGCACAGATAGGTCATTCTCTATAGTCATGAATAGCACATGATGGCAGAGAAGTGCTCAAGGATGGAGCTCTGGCATCTCAGGGGCTCTCATCACTGCAAACCACATGGCCTTTTCATTTCATTTCACGTCACAGCTGAAATTCTGAACTTTCCCCATTGACTGCCATCTTCGTAACCAGCCCTGTCTGGAAGGAGAAAAGATTTTCACAAATAGTATTCTATTTTTGTACTGTAACATTTTGGAAGAATGAATCAAAGGCCTTACGAAATAACACTTTAGTGCATTGTGTAGCTTTTGGCTCAGCGCGAGGCCTTCCCACTATATCTCGTTCAGTTAGTGAGAAATTATTCTGATAAAAGGATTAGAAGTTAAAGGGTCAGATGCTAAATTGGTGCAAAGCCATAGGCTTCCCTGGAACTACTCTACTATTTAGATCTACGAGTTCACATAGCCTGTATTAATGTTTTGGTTTTACGTTTCAAATGAAAGTGCTAGCGTAGGGTGAGATTTTGTTCCCGTTACTCATGTCATAGTCGTGCTTTACTCCATGAGTAGATCCATGGGAGCCCCTCACACCTATATTGCTTTACTCTAGCACGTCTCCTGATTTACTCCTGGATGAGTTAGGGGAGTATCATAGAATATCGGGGTTGGAAGGGACCTCAGGAGGTATCTAGTCCAACCCCCTGCTCAAAGCAGGACCAACCCCAACTAAATCAGCCTAACCGATCCCACTAGAACTACTCCAGAATTACACTAGAATGTGTGACTGGAGAATTAGCCCTCACGAGTCAATCGAGTTTCCACTGAGACTCAGTCCCATTGACCCCCAGTGGAGTTATTCCTGCTTTACACTGAGGTGAATGAGAAAAGAAGAACTCACCTTGATTCCAAAGTATTTGGGGCTTTATTTCTAAAGGGATTCAGGCAATTTTGAATGCATTTGGAAATGCCACACTGGCTAACGCCAGATGAAATGATCGAGTTTTAGTTCCTCAGGTGCTTCTGAAAATACCACTAGGCATCTATAAACCTTCTGAAAATCTGGATCTTACTCCTGATTTGCAACAGGATGAGAGGAGAAGCCCAAATAACACCAGGGGACGGGGACTTACTCCTAACTCACACCCAGCCTCTGTTTGCCAGAAGCTGGGAATGGGCGACAGGGGATGGATCACTTGATGATTCCCTGTTCTGTTCAGGCAATTTTGAATGCATTTCAAAATGCCACACTGCCTAATGCCCGGTGATCGGCAAGCAGCATGGTCTGCTGGTTCGGCCACCACAGTACGAATCAGGAGAATTTGTAGATCAGTGTCACAGCCTAGAACAGAACCAATGTGAAGTGAAGCAAGAGACTTCCCCTTGTCTGTTTAGATGGAAACATCTGGAGTGCAAGGCCTGTCTCCTGTGGTGTGTATGGGCAGCACCTGACACACTGGAACCCTGATCTTGGTTGAGACCTTTCAGATGTTATTAAAATGGCAACAATAATGACCTGTGGATTTGAATGGGAGAAAGGACCATTATGTGAGACCGTCCCACCCAGTGGGTCCTGCATCCAGCCGAAATGTTGAACTGGAGCACTCATAAGGAGCATGGAGGACAGAGTCACAGAGTTCTGAGGCCAGAAAAACCATTCTGAGAACATTGTGCCCCTCTGCATGACACACAGCAGAGAACCCAACCCCAGACATTTCTGTAACAAACCCACGATTTTTGTTTGAACGACAGCGTATCTTTTGAGCTACAGTATATCTATCTGATATTGGTGACAATGCTGGACAGGGAGGGAGGTGATCTGGATTCTAATCCTACTCTGCCACCAATTTGCAGTGGCTGAGAGGGAACACAAATTCCTTTGGTGCAGTGGGCTCCAGAGAGCAGCAGAACTGAGGGAATGAGACAGAGAAGTCTATTGTGTAGTGACCAGGTGGAAGCAGCGAATGGTCAGGAAGTGATAGCATGCAGTGCCCTGTACAATGACCGGGAGTTGATAACGCAGGTAGGGGAATGAGATAGAAGTTGCTATACCCACTACTGAGCAAGTGACAGTAGCAGAGTTTTTGAAGGACAGAGATCTCGGAGCTCTCAGTTCCACCTGCAGCTGTGGTCAGCTGTGAAAACCACATGGAGTTTCTCTTTCATTTTAAATTCCAGCGGAAAGTCTGTGGTTTCCCCACTGCCTGCTGCTTTCTTAACTAACAGCACCAGACAGGAAAAGATTTTAAGAGCTATTGTCCTATTGCTGTATGGTGCACAATTTTAAGGGATGAGAGTATGCATGAAAGACCCTATCCAAATAAAACTGTCTTGCAATTAACAGCTTTGAAGTGTCTTGCTGAGCCTAAGGGTTTTCATCCTACTTATGCCTGACTTTCAAGAAAACTGGTCCTATTTTCAAAGATATTTAGATATCAAAAAAGTAGGTTAAGTGCCTAACTCCCATTATTTTCAATGGGAGTTAGGTGCCAAACCTTCTTATGCTATTTTGAAAATCCCAGTAGGTGCTTACTTCACATCATCATATCCCTAAAGACTTTTTAAAATCTAGCCCGGTTGCTTTGCTAGAAAGAGGAAACTGGAAAGAGACAGATTCTCAGGTGGTGTAATTCAGCGTAGCCGTGCTGACTTCATTAGCACTGCACACAGACACACGACCTCATGATCTAGCCCTAAATCTTTACATGGATTTTTTATGTTTCAAAACCGGGCAATGCTAGCACGGGTGAGATTCTGTTCCCATTACTCATGTCAAGTAGTATTTTACTCCATGAGTAGCTCCATGGCTCCGGATTCTCCTCTCGGTAACAGTGGCTGTAGACTTGAGTCTCTCCTAATTTACACAGGAGTACGTGAAAGGAGAATCATGACACCAGTGAAGTTAGTCCTGACTAACACCAGGGTGAATGAGTCTTATTGAGTACAATGATCTTACTTCTGCTTTACACGCGACTGATTAAGAAAAGCAGGCCCTTCGACTACAGTGAAATCATTTCTGCTTCACACTGAAGTGTGGGGGACAGGGCCGGCTCTAGGCACCAGCATTCCAAGCATGTGCTTGGGGCGGCACTTTTCAAGGGGCGTTTTTTTGTTTGTTTTTTTGGTGTTTTTTTTTTTTGCTTGGGGCAGCAAAAAACCTGGCCCTGGCCCTGGTGGGGGAGGAGCTCTGCCTTGCTGACTCCATTGTTACTATTCAGAGAATAAGTTCCTACTCCATACGTCTTCAGAAGTGCTCACCATTTAGACGTGTGACAGTGAAACATTTATATTTCTAGCCAAAGCTTGCAAACATGGCTGGACCAACAACAAAAATAACCTTTGGTTTAGGATCTTCCATGGCTCCCACCTCGGTAGTATCTGAGCCCCTCACAAATAATAATGTATTTATCCCCAGGACAGCCATGAATGGTAGGAAGCCATTGTTATTTGATGGGGAATGGAGTTAAAGCAAGAGTGGGTGGCCCAAGGTCTCTGCTGTTTTGAGCAAGTACTCAAACTTTAACTGAATGTGATTGGGAAGAAAATTCCCCTACTTCTAAGGCATCCCATAGGTCGCTAGTAGAGTCAATCTTGCACCTTCTTTTCAAGCATTCGGTGTTGGCTTCTGTTGAAGAACTGAGCGAGATGGACAGGACTGGTCCATTGGAGCAAATCCTCTGTTCCCATCTGTCACAGACTCACAGATCGTGCCCACTCTGGGCCCCATGCAGTCCATGGGGGGAGCCTCTTTCAGTGAGACAGCCCTTCTCGGGGGTCCACTCTCTCCCGGGGTCAGGCCTCTCCACCTCCTGGAGCCGCACCCCTCCGAGCCTGAACACATCCATCTCTTGCCGTGGGCCGCCTCAGGGAGTCCACTCGCTGTGAACCGCAGAGGCCTCCACCCCCCCGAAGGGGTTGATGCAACCCTGTTCTCTAGACCAGAGTGACTCTCAGCCAGCATGAAACAGGAGGGTTTATTGAGCGACTGAACACAACACAGGAAACTCTCAGGGCCTCAGGTCTGGCCTCCCTCAGCCCAGCACACCCCAGTCTCTCTGCATTCAGGTGGGCTCTGCCTGCTCCCCCTCTCCAGCCCAGAGCCCCCCTGTTTCCCAGCAGGGCCTCTGAGATCCCCGGCCCCAGGCCCCGCCTCTGTCCATTGTCTTCTCTCCAGGTTAACAGGGCTGTAAACTGGGGCCTCCTCTCCTCGCTTCTGTCTTCTGGCTGGAACCGGCTGGTTAGGTCACTGGGTCCTCACTCTGTAACCCATTGTCCGCCCACTGCAACTCCTGCGCTGCGTCTCCGGGTCGTCAGGTCACCAGTCACTGGGGTGTCCATTCTCCAGGCCATCGGCTGTGGTCCCAAGTTCTCTCTCCGGTCCTCTGTAACAACAAACTCCCTCTCATCTCACCTCATTAAACCAGTAACACCCAGGGAAACTGAGTCTCATCCCCTCTGCATGCAAACCATTGGAAAACAAGGAAAAAACAAGAAAATCCCCCACTTCGTCACACCATCACACAGTGAGCATGTGGCAGCACTGGTAATAGAAGTTGAGCTATTCAAGGGGGCCTAAGGGAATTAGGCGCATGGCTCCCAATGAGGTTCAAAGGGAGTTGGGTAGCTAACTTCAGCCTGAACACAGATCTCCTGCGTCCCACTCCACTAGTCAATGGTGCCGCGAGAGTAGGTGGGGCAAGACAGAAGGCAGATGCAAAGCTTCTGAAATGCAAAATCGCTTGCCTTCCTCAGAGGATATAAGAACTTCGGGTGATATCACAGGGAATATTTCACACAACGCCATTGTGCTAAAGCAAAGCTCCTCGGCAGTCATGATGCTGTTGTTACGTTGTCTTTGCCTTATTTCATGGTGCGGCTTGTCAGGTGGGCAAGGAAAAGCAGACTCTTGTAAGGTGTTGGGTTTTTTCATGCCTCTAGGGGACTCATGACAGCATTGGATCAAGGCTCTGATACTTAACCCAATCTGTGACTCTAGGGTGAGGGGGAAAAATCAGTTTTGTCTGGGCAGGACATTTTGTAACTGCTCATGGGAGGGGGTCTTGCCCCTTCCTCTGTCATGTATTTTGGAGATTACAGGGACCCCTGCTCTGGTGCGATGTAACAATATCTCTGCTCTGTTTCTTTTACAGGTTGCATGGCCGCGATCACTTTAACCCAGTCGAGTTCTGCCCAGGCAGAGCCAGGCAGTTCCCTTACCCTGGACTGTGTCGTCTCTGGGTATAATATCAATGACCGCCATTTGAGCTGGATCCGACAAGCCCCGGGGAAAAGTCTGGTCTGGCTAGCAGCCTTCAGAACAGGTTACACAACCTACATTGCGGATGAGTTCAAAGGACGGGTCACCCCTTCCACCAGTGGCTCCACTGGCAAACTAAAGATAAACAGTCTCACAGCTGCAGACACCGCTACTTACTACTGTGCGACAGATACACAGTGATCCCTGCCTGGCTTCCTCTCCTACAATATCCCTCATGGAACTGGTCTCATCTCACTTAGCCCATCTCTGTCTTCCATGAACTTCATTCTGGGGCATAAGGACAATGAAAGGCCTACGCATCATTGGAGTCCCACATCAGTCCTCAGAGAATGGTGTTCCTTTAGGAACACGCCTTGTTCTGCTGCCTCTCCAAAGGGTTGAATTTTACCCTGAGAGGTTTAGGGCTTTGGTCTCTGCAATTTTACTGTCTGTTCTTCAAATCAAATTGAGATTGGAAAGCAGCATGGTCTGCTGGCTAGGCCACTGCAGGGGGAATCAGGAAATTCTGGTTCTATTCTTGGTCGTGACATTGATCTACAATGTGAAGTCAAGCCAGTGACTTCCCCTGTCTCTGATTCCTTTGTTGGGCTTGTCTGTTTAGAGTGAAACCTGTTCAACGCAAGGCCTGTCTGCTGTGGTGTGTATGGGCAGCACCCAGCACACTGGGACCCTGCGTATTCGCACCCTTAAGGTGTTATGGAAATGCCAATAATACTGGCCTGTGGATTTGAATGGCAGAAAGGACCATTTTTATTTGAGCCACAGTGTATCATTTGAGCTACAGTGTATCTATCTGACATGACAATGCTGGACAGGGAGGGAGGTGATCTGGATTCTAATCCTAATATGCCACCAATTTGCAATAGCCTAGAGAGAACACAAATTCCTTTGGTTAAATTTAAATAAATAAATGTGTTAGTCTCTAAGCCTCTAAGGTGCCACAAGTACTCCTGTTCTTTTTACAAATTCCTTTGGTGCAGTGGTCTCCAGAGGGCAGCAGAACTTGGGGAATGGGACCGAGAAGTCTATTGTGTAGTGACCACGTGGAAACAGCGAATGGTCAGGAAGTGAGAGCATGCGGTGCCCTGTACAATGACCGGGAGTTGATAACGCAGGTAGGGGAATGAGAGAGAAGTTGCTATACCCGCTACGGAGCAAGTCACGGTAGCAGAGTTTTTGAAGGACAGAGATCTAGCAGTTCTTCCTTCCAGCTGCAGCTGTGGTCAGCTGTGAAAACCACATAGCGTTTCTCTTTCATTTGAAATTCCAGCTTCGAGTCTATGGTTTCCCCACTGCCTCCTGCCTTGTTAACTAACAATACCATATGAAAGAGAGATTTTAAGAATGACTGTCCGATTGTCCTCCTGTGTGCAATTTTTAAGGGATAAACGTTTGAATGAAAGACTATCGACATAAAAGTGTCTTGCAATTAATAGCTTTGGTTTTGCTGAACTCGATGTTCCAGAAGGGAACAACTATCACCAGGCAACCTTAATTGTGCATTTTTTGACATTTAAACCACTCTGACTAAAGCCTCAGTTATCTCTGCTTTTCCGATCATCAGTTAGCCTTACTCATAAATAATAAGATTTTTGTCATGGTTATTTTTAGTAAAGTCCTGGACAGGCCACAGGCAATAAACAAAAATTCATGGAGCCCGTGACCTGTCCGTGATTTACTAAAAGATAACCGGGGGGCAGGGATAGGTGGGGGGAGGAATGGAGTTCCATGGGGGGGGGGTGTTGACAGACAGGCTGAGCTTCCCCGCCATGGTAGGGGGGCACAGCCCCGGCTCCAGGGTCCCCAGCGGGGGTGAAGCCACAGGGAGCACACAGCCCCATCTCCAGGGACCCCAGTGGGGGGTGCGGCCACAGGGGGCACACAGCCCCGGCTCCAGGGACCCCAGTGGGGGATGCGGCCACAGGGGGCACACAGCCCCCACTCCAGGGACCCCAGCGGGAGTGCGGCCACAGGGGGCACACAGCCCCTGCTCCAGGGACCCAGCGGGGGGTGCGGCCATGGTGGTCAGACAGCCCCCGCTTCAGGGACCCCAGCAGGGGCACGGCCACGGGGGGCACACAGCCCCTGCTCCAGGAACCCCAGGGAGGTTGTGGCCACAGGGGGCACACAGCCCCGGCTCCAGGAACCCCAGGGGGTGTGTGGCCACAGGGGGCACACAGCCCCCGCTCCAGGGACCCCAGCGGGGGTGCGGCCATGGTGGTCAGACAGCCCCCACTTCAGGGACCCCAGCAAGGGCACGGCCACGGCCACGGGGGGCACACAGCCCCAACTCTGGGGACCCCAGCGGGGGTGCAGCCACGGGGGGCACACAGCCCCGGCTCCAGGTACCCCAGCAGGGGCACGGCCAAGGGGGGCACACAGCCCCGGCTCTGGGGACCCCAGCAGGGGTGCAGCCACGGGGGGACGCAGCCCCCACTCCAGAACTGGCCATGGCTGCAGGACAGGAGTGCGTGGCCCCAGCTACAGACCCTGCCAAGTGCCCGCTGCAGCCAGGGGAGAGGGGGAGCATGGCCCTGAGAAGCCACGATGGGGGCGCATGGCCCCCGGTGCAGCCACGGGGCTGGGGCTGCAGGGTCCTGGTTCCAGCCAGCCCCAGTTGCAGGGCTCACAGTCCTGCCTCCTCCTCCTGAAACCCTAGAAATCCCGGCGGTCTGGTAAAGTCACGGAATCCATGACTGCCATGACTAAACGGTAGCCTTATTGACAGAGTGCCTGGGTGCGAATGTTATTATTGTTACAGCAGAGAGCATTCGAACCCCTCTCCCAGGGTCACACCGAGTCAATGGCACTAAGGGCCCTAAGGCCTTGTCTACACTACGAGAGTAGTTCGATTTTACTTAAATCGAATATTTGGAATCGATATTGCAAAGTCGAACGTGTGTGTCCACACTAAGGACAGTAATTCGACTTTGTGAGTCCACACTAACGGGGAAAGCGTCGACATTGGAAGCGGTGCACTGTGGGCAGCTATCCCACAGTTCCCGCAGTCCCCGCTGCCCATTGGAATTCTGGGTCGAGCCACCAATGCCTTCTGGGTAAAAAAATGTGTCGAGGGTGCTTTTGGGTAACTGTCGTCATCCATCCATCACTCACTCCCGCCCTCCCTCCCTCCCTGAAAGCGCCGGCGGGAAATCATTTCGCGCACTTTTCAAGTCATTGACAGCGCGGACGCCACAGCACTGTGAGCATGGAGCCCGCTGCAACCATCGCTGCAGTTGTGGCCGCTCTCAACGCCTCGCAGCTTATCATACAGGTTGCCCTGAGGCAGATGCAGAAAAGTCAGGCGAGGAGGCTACGTCAACGCGGTGATGGCCTGAAGTGTGAGAGTAGCACAGACCTCTCAGAAAGCAGGGGACCCAGCGCCGAGGACATCACGGTGGCAATGGGTCATGTTGATGCCGTGGAACGGCGATTCTGGGCACGGGAAACAAGCACTGAGTGGTGGGACCGCATAGTGCTGCAGGTCTGGGATGAATCACAGTGGCTGCGAAACTTCCGCATGCGGAAGGGAACTTTCCTTGAACTTTGTGAGTTGCTGTCCCCTGCCCTGAAGCGCAATGACACCCGGATGCGACCAGCCCTGACTGTCCATAAGCGAGTGGCCATAGCCCTCTGGAAGCTTGCAACGCCTGACAGCTACCGGTCAGTCGCGAGCCAGTTTGGGGTGGGCAAATCTACCGTGGGGGTTGTTGTGATGCAAGTAGCCAAGGCAATCGTTGATGTACTGCTGCCAAAGGTAGTGACCCTGGGAAACGTGGAGGCGATCATAGATGGCTTCGCAGCGATGGGATTCCCAAACTGCGGTGGGGCCATAGATGGAACTCACATCCCTATCCTGGCACCGGACCACCAGGCCAGCCAGTACATTAACAGAAAGGGCTACTTTTCCATGGTGCTGCAAGCACTGGTGGACCACAGGGGACGTTTTACCAACATCTACGTGGGATGGCCGGGCAAGGTTCATGACGCTCGTGTTTTCAGGAACTCTGGTCTGTTTAGACGGCTGCAGCAAGGTATTTACTTCCCGGACCACAAAATAACTGTTGGGGATGTGCAGATGCCTATAGTCATCCTCGGGGACCCAGCCTACCCGCTAATGCCCTGGCTCATGAAGCCCTATACAGGTGCCCTGGACACTGAAAAAGAACTCTTCAACTACCGGCTGAGCAAGTGCAGAATGGTGGTGGAGTGTGCTTTTGGACGTCTCAAGGGGAGATGGAGAAGCTTGATGACTCGCTGTGATCTCAGCGAAACCAATATCCCCATTGTTATAGCAGCTTGCTGTGTGCTCCACAATCTCTGTGAGAGCAAGGGGGAGACCTTTATGGCGGGGTGGGAGGTTGAGGAAATTAGCCTGGCTGCTGATTACTCACAGCCAGACAGCCGGGCGATTAGAAGAGACCAGCGGGAAGCGCTGTGCATCCGGGAGGCTTTGAAAGCAAAGTTCCTGAGTGAGCAGGGTAACCTGTGACTTTCTAATTTTGTGTACAGAGAAGCCTTCACCCCACTTCCAACACACGTTTCAAAATAAAAATAGTTCTACTTTGTTAAAGCACACCGTTTTCTGTAATACTGTTTTCGCGGGAATTTTTTAAAACTGGGACGCAGACTGTGGTGCGGAGCGGGTGTAGTGTAGTCGCGCGAATGCAGCTTCTAAACTGAAGGACTGACAGGCTCCGGTGCGGTGGGATGGTTCTTTCAACGGAGCCTGTCACCCCTCCTGATAGGGACTGTGTGTATGGGGGTACTATGTGACTTTGTGGCGGGGGGGGACGCTTACAGATCCCCTGCTGTGTGGCTCTGTGATCCTGCCTAAGGACCGCCGCTTCAGATCTCTAACTGCCCTCCCGTGCCACAAAGTCACAGAGCAACCCACCTCCCACCACATAACATGAAAAGAACCTCCCAGACTAACCAGGGTAAGTAGTCACTGCATCACTGCACTATGTATGTGCCCTGCTGCTGTGCCTGCCCCCGACTATGTACCCTGCCAAAGGTGACTGTCCTGTCCAATTACCAACCCCCTTTCCCCCCCTCCTCCAAAAGAACATGATGGAAACAGTAGTTAACAGAAACATATTTTTTATTAACAACTACACAGGGGACTGGGAAGTGAAACTTGGACGGGGGCTTGTGTCAGGCGGGAAGGAAAGAACTTGTCAAACTTTGGGGACTGAGAGCCTTCTGCTGCTCGAGCTCTCTGCAGGGGTGCAGTGAGAGTTAGCAGGGACTCTGCCGCCTCTCCTTCTGTGCACTTTGGGTGAAGGGAGTATGGGACTTGGTGGCGGGGGAGGGCGGTTAGAGATGGACTGCAGCGGGGCTCTGTCCTCCTGCCTCCGTTCCTGCAGAACATCCACAAGGCGCCGGAGCGTGTCCGTTTGCTCCCTCAGTAGTCCAAGCAGGGTTTGAGTCGCCTGCTGGTCTTCCTGACGCCACCTCTCCTCCCGATCCATGTTGGCTTGGTGCATTTGGGACAAGTTCTCCCGCCACTGGGTCTGCTGTGCTGCCTGTGCTCTGGAGCAGGCTATAAGCTCGGAGAACATGTCCTCCCGTGTCCTCTTCTTCTTATGCCTAATCCTCCCTAGCCTCTGGGAGTGTGATGACAGGCTAGGTTGTGAGACAGTCGCAGATGGGGCTGTGGGAATGGGAAAAAGGGAGTGAATTCCTCAGAAACATAAATGTAGTTGTGAACAAAGAACATAGTCTTTCTCTGTGAACAGGACCATGCACAGCACCTATCACATGCGCACTCAGCACAAGGTCGAATTCTCGGCCTTCGCATTCACTGTCTGTGGTTTTGCAGAGCACTTTTGAGAACCCTGTCAGGACAACGGAATTTCTGTTGCAGGCAGACATGGTAAGCCGTAGATTCGTGGCAGCTTAAAACTTTAATATTAGCAATGGCCTCATTTCACATTGAAATCAATGTCGGTCCCTGCTGCCAGCAATCCGGCAAGCAGGAAGTTTGCTCCTGTCCCACACCCTCGCGGCTGTCCCCGGGAACGATCCCTTTCGGCTGACCCTTTCCCGCCTCCACCGCGTGGCTGCAAACCAGCCAACACTAATAACATTCCCCTACCTCATTCAAAGCAGGTCTTCATGAGCGACATCACCCTCATGAGGATCTCTGAGAGCGACAGACAGAGAATGCTCCGGGAAAGCCTCCAAAGACCAGGGCCGTATGCCGCCATGCTGTGCCAAGCAATGATTCCGGAGTACTTGCTAGTCTCGTGGCGCGGCAACGTGTCCTACTACGGAGGACCCAATAAGGCCGCTCTCCCCAAGAACCTAATGCAGCGGATTTCAAATTACCTGCAGGAGAGCTTCCTTGAGATGTCCCAGGAGGATTTCTGCTCCATCCCCGGACATATAGACCGCATCTTACTGTAGCTGCAGTAGCAGGGACTACACAGTAGAGCGGCTTGGGCAGGACAATCATGCAAAACCGGACATTGCTAGATTTTTTTGAAATACTTGCACTGCCCATGACTGAACCGTTAAGTTATTCAAAGTAATCATGAGAAACCCATTTTTTACATTGTTAATAATCATGTTCTGTTACAAATAAATGTTTAGATGTTTACAACACTTACTGGATGATCCTTCACCAGATTCTGTGTCCGGGGTAACGGCTGGGGAGGGTTGGTAGGGGATCTCTGTAAGGGTGATGAAGAGATCCTGGCTGTCGGGGAAATCAGCGTTGTGAGCGCTGTCGACTGCCTCGTCCTCCTCATCTCCTTCCTCATCTTCCCCGTCCGCTAACATGTCCGAGGATCCGGCCGTGGACACTATCCCATCCTCAGAGTCCACAGTCAGTGGTGGGGTAGTGGTGGCGGCCGCACCGAGGATGGAATGCAGTGCCTCGTAGAAACGGGATGTCTGGGGATGGGATCCGGAGCGTCCGTTTGCCTCTTTGGTCTTCTGGTAGCCTTGCCTCAGCTCCTTGATTTTCACGCGGCACTGCGTTACATCCCGGCTGTATCCTCTCTCTGCCATGTCTTTAGAGATCTTCTCATAGATCTTTGCATTCCGTCTTTTGGATCGCAGCTCGGAAAGCACGGACTCATCGCCCCACACAGCGATGAGATCCAAGACTTCCCGATCAGTCCATGCTGGGGCCCTCTTTCTATTCTGAGCTTGCACTGCCATCAGTGCTGGAGAGCTCTGCATCGTTGCCAGTGCTGCTGAGCTCGCCACGATGTCCAGACAGGAAATGAGATTCAAACTGGCCAGACAGGAAAAGGAATTCAAATTCAAATTTTCCCGGGGCTTTTCCTGTGTGGCTGGTCAGAGCATCCGAGCTCGTACTGCTGTCCAGAGCGTCAACAGAGTGGTGCACTGTGGGATAGCTCCCGGAGCTATTAACGTCGATTTCCATCCACACCTAGCCTAATTCGACATGGCCATGTCGAATTTAGCGCTACTCCCCTCGTCGGGGAGGAGTACAGAAGTCGAATTAAAGAGACCTCTATGTCGAACTAAATACCTTCGCGGTGTGGACGGGTGCAGGGTTAATTCGATGTAACGGCGCTAACTTCGACATAAACGCCTAGTGTAGACCAGGCCTAAGTTGCTTTTGAAAATGGGGCCCATGTAAAAGTTTTAAAAGCACCTAAGTCACTTGAGATCCTGAGGTGACTAAATACCTCTAAAAAGCTGCTGTTAACTTCCACTGATTTCAACTCCTAATGGGACTTAGGGCCAGATTTTTAAAGGCAAGTGGGTGCTTAAGTCTCATTTTCAAATGTGACTTGGGCATTTGAAACCTTAATTTTTTTTCCAATTAAAGTTAGGCTCCTAATTGTCTAAAGGGACAGATTTCCCCCCCCAGTATTTATGTGCATAAAGGTGCAGATATGCACTTAATGGGATTCTCACATTGAAATCCTTTTGAAAGTCCCACTAGGCATGTGTATGCATCTTTGGATGCCATATTTCTTTAAAAATCTGGCCCTAAATCAATTGTAAAAATGGAACTTAGGATCCTAAGTCATTTTGATGCTTCTGAATATTTCACCCATGACTCTGTCTTTGACCTCCATTTCATTCCTTGATCTTTGCAAATTACAAATGGGGCCAGTTTTGTTCAATATCTTCATTAATGATCTGGAGGATGGCATGGACTGCACTCTCAGTAAGTTTTCAGATGACACTAAAGTGGGAGGAGTGGTAGATACTCTGGAAGGTAGGGATACAGAGGGACTTAGACAAATTAGAGGATTGGTCCAAAAGAAACCTGATAAAGTTCAACAAGGACAAGTGCAGAGTCCTGCACTTAGGATGGAAGAATCTCATTCACTGTTACAGACTAGGGACCGAATGGCTAGGAAGCAGTTCTGCAAAAAAAGACCTAGGGGTTACAGTGGACGAGAAGCTGGATATGAGTCAACAGTGTGCCCTTGTTGCCAAGAAGGCTAACGGCATTTTGGGCTGTATAAGTAGGCACATTGCCAGCAGGTCCAGGGACGTGATCATTCCTATCTATTCGACATTGGTGAGGCCTCATCTGGAGTACTGTGTCTAGTTTTGGGCCCCACACTACAAGAAGGATGTGGAAAAATTGGAAAGAGTCCAGTGTAGGGCAACAAAAATGATTAGGGGGCTGGAGCACATGACTTATGAGGAGAGGCTGAGGGAACTGGGATTGTTTAGTCTGTAGAAGAGAAGAATGAGGGGGGATTTGATAGCTGCTTTCAACTACCTTAAAGGGGGTTCCAAAGAGGATGGATCTAGACTGTTCTCAGTAGTACCAGATGACAGAACAAGGAGTAATGGTCTCAAGTTGCAGTGGGGGAGATTTAGGTGGGATATTAGGAAAAACTTTTTCACTAGGATGGTGGTGAAGCACTGGAATGGGTTACCTAGGGAGGTGATGGAATCTCCTTCCTTAGAGGTTTTTAAGGTCAGGCTTGACAAAGCCCTGGCTGGGATGATTTAGTTGGGAATTGGTCCTGCTTTGAGCAGGGGGTTTGACTAGATGACCTCCTGAGGTCCCTTCCAACCCTGATATTCTATGATTCTATGATTCTATGATGTATTCTGAGGTCCTAAGGAAGAAATAGAAATAGGTTTGGATGAAACATCCACTGAAAGAAGTAGCTTGATGTGCCAACATAAAGTTCATCATTGCCATGGTGAACCATATCCCCGAGATGGACAAGTTGCAGAGAAACCAGTACACTGGAGTGTGGAGGCGGCAATCACTCCACACCAAGGCTATGATCATCATGATCCTGATAAATGTCAGAGTGTAGATCACCAGAAGAAGTAGGAAGACCAGGATTTTTAATCTGGAGTTGCTCGGAATCCTACTATTATGAATTCCTTCACTCTGGTTTGGTTCTCAGTCTCTATGGCTTCATTTCTCACTCCGCTGCATAAAGAAGAGAAGGAAGATACAATCAGCATGACTTTTTATTTGAAAAAATCCCATTTCAATGATAAAGCAATAAAACGGAGTTGTCCAACTTTCCCTGAAATTCAGTGGGATTTTTGTGCTTTCTTTCTTTGGTGTTGCTTTTTTCAATGTAATAATGATCTGAGATGGATTAATAATCTTTGAGGAAAATGAGCCTGTTATGTGGCCAAGAGTAATGTAGCCCTCTACAGCATATAGAAAGAAGACCCATTTACCACACTGGGTAAATGTTGAAGAGAAGGTAGTTTGGTCCCTTCCGCTGTACCTGATGGAATGCTGACAATATTCATTCTCAAACTCACTTTCCAGACCTCTTTCCTTTTATATGGCGAAAGACAAGGAAAATTATTTTTGCAGGGAAAAATACTTTCCCGCAATAATTTCACCATGGATTCGTTTTTCCTTACTACTGATAGAATTTCTTTTATAGTCCTTAATTTACCTTATCCATGAGTATAAAGGAATCTCTCTTGTAGTTATTATTACTAGTAGCTTTAAAAACGGATAGTTCTTAACGAGCTAAAAACATATTTCAATGGGTCATAATTTCATCTATGATAGAACCCATCTGTAATAACAAGTACCCCCTAATAATCACTCTGTTTTGTTTATGACATGTCTGAAGACACTTTTCAGTAGTTTAAGGGTTCTCCTCCCTGGACACCTGGACTACATTGGTAAAGTCAGAGTAAAAAATTACACATATTCCATCACTTTCTCTTTCGGTTTAACCGAAGGACAAAACTTTTTAGATTCAATATGTATCAAGCAATAAATGTATTGATACACATGTAAGCAGAGTCAGGATGAGCTCTACCCTGACATCTGGTGGTGAATTATAGCGAGTGTAGAAAAAAACTCCAGGGGCTGATCTTGTTTGCATGGGCACACCCACCCACCTGGCATGAAACAACAGCAACTGATAGTGGTTACTTTGGCTGGTGTGGGATCCCCAGTTTCTCTGTTATTGGGGCAGGAGGAATAAAGTGTTGTTACCCTGATTATGTGAATCAAGGACAATGAAACTGTTTTATGACAGAGGGTCTCACCATCACCTAAGTAGCACTCGCTAGACAAGGGACATGGGTTTCACAATCTGTGAATTGAGAAAGGATGGGACAAGTATTTGTACCTGATGGTCTGTCCCTCTTTGAGGGCCTAAAACACCAATTGCACCATCTTCTCTCTCCACTGTTGAATATCAGAGCTAACTTTGATTCCATTAGGAATCTAGTTACAGGCTGCTGAGCTGAATTCACTTTGGGCCAATGGTGCACTAGCACTGCAGCTCCCCTACTATGAGCTGAGCTCACTAAAAGCTGAGATCACTGAGTGCTGTGTTAAATAGTGGGGGGAGCCTGAAGCTATATTGCTAAGCGGCTGGCGGAGCAGTTTGTGGGGACAGATGGAGGAGCGGCGTGGAGCCTTGCAGGGACAGTTGGAGTGGCTCGAGGAATGGTGAGCGGAGCCGTTTGCAGGGACGGCTAGAGGGCCTCACAGGTCGGTGAGCGAAGTCATTTGTGGGGTCGGCTGGAGTGGCTCACAGGTGGGTGAGCGGAGCGGAACAGCTCGTAGAGCAGAGCAGTTCGTGGGACGGCAGGAAGTGGACTGGCTGGTGGTGAAGGCTGTGGCGGAATCCGACGGAGAGATGGCCGGTCAGCGTCGGTTCACGTAAGATGTCCCTTAACACCCTGCGTGCCCCCCTTTTACTCTGGGGCTGCACTGACCAGGGACAGAGACTTTGGGGGGTTGTTGGACTTTTGGGACTTTGGTGATCCTTGGGTTGCTGGTTTCAAGAACGAATGGGAAAGGACACAGCCCAATTTGCTGGGGTGGGTTTTTTGCTCATGGTTTGTGTTATGAATCCTGTTTGTGGTGTTTTTCCAATTTAATGCTGATGTCGTTTACCTCATGTTATTAAACATTTTCTGTTACACTCAGACTCCGCGCTTGCGAGAGGGGAAGTATTGCCTCTTAGAGGCACCCAGGGGGTGGTATGTAATTGTCCCAGGTCACTGGGTGGGGGCTTGAGCCAGTTTTGCATTGCGTTATTGAAACAGAACCCCTAGATACAGAACCCGGCCCTTGTTACTGCCAACTTAGTTGGGCAGAAGGGTTACACACACAAAAGGGTTTTTGTAAATAAACGAAGATATAGAAATATATATATAATACAAATGAATTACAAGAGTTCAACATATAAAAAGTTATTTACTAACATCAGCTTTTTGAAATCCCCAGCCTTATCTAATAAAAGAGAAGGGTAAGTGACAACCAGAACATAGTCAATAAGACTCTACATGGTGAGAATACCTCGGAGCAGTGGGGGCTTGTTATTCTAGCAGGCAGAGGAATAATAAACTCTGTCGGATGGAAGTTAAAGCTAGAAAAATCCCAACCAGAATGAAATCAGTGATTTTTAACAGTGAGGAGAATGAAGCATTCTGAAAGCTCTCCAAGGGTATGAGGGCTTCTTCATTACTTGAAGGTCTTAAATCAAGAGAGGAATCTTTTATAAAAGATATGTCAACCTGACCATGACTGAATATCTCCACTACACTGTCTGACCTATGCATTCTGAAGAAGCCTGTGCAATTTTGGGACCATCATGTAGATTCATACACAGACTGTGCTACAGACATCCTAACATTTCATTAAAGCACCTAGAGCATTGCAGCAGATAGGTAGTTTTGAAAAATCAGCTCCATTGTTTCGGTTCTTGGTTGATAGTGCTTAAGGGATTTACTTGCTGTGAAGCTGACAGCACTTAGCATTAATATTAGTATTAAAGCCGGTCAGCATTTTTACATCAAAACATTTTTCTCACATACCTTTTATTTTTTTCCCCGTTCACTAAATTTTTTTTGCCATTTTCAGCAAAAATCTACAGGATTTCTCTTCAAAGAAAAACCTTCGGCATCAAGTCTCAGCGCCAGGTTTCAGAGCCGGGCACCAGTCCAAGCCCCAGTGTCTACACTGCTGTTTTAGCCCCATAGGTTGAGCGTTAGGTGCATAACTGTGACGTCCCCTAGGCTGCAAGCTGGACTTTTGAACCGCGGTGTCCTCTGAATGCTCCCGCCCAGGGTGTCTCTCACACATGTAAAGGCACACCCAGAGTTCCATGAATGCTCACCCGCATAGCTCTCTGTCCCAGCCTTGCGCCCCAGAAACCTGCCTTACACTGCTCATCCCACCTTGGACAGTGCACGTTCAAACCTCTCTCATTTTATCAAAGCAAATGAATCTGCACCAGCCCTTGTTAACCTGAGCAGAGATTCCGCAAACATGTCAACAAATCTGGGTTAGATAGAATCACTTAATAAACGTATTGGGTTTTTTAACCAATTCTGACCTTTTATGCCTGTATCACTTAAACTTTGTCATCAGTTAAAAGAATAAAAGATAAACATGCAATCTTATTCCTAAACCTTTGCCAAGCTAAGTAAACTTTGAAGAAAACAACTTTGCTCACCCCTTTGGCTGTTGCAGGCAGTTCCCAGTTCTGCATACACTGGCTGGATTCCCTCCCCAGCTGGTGACCAATCCGTCCAGTTCCAAGTCTTTACTGAAACAAGATTACTTGAGAGCTGGGAGAGGCGCGAGGTCACGGTCTGGATATTTAAGGGGACACCCCACTGTTCTAAAGTCCAGCTTGTACTCTGGGGGATGTCACACTACCTCCCAGCCTGAGTGAGCGTATTTTCACCAATATGATGGCTTCACATTCTAGATCAAAAATCACGTCGTTAACAAACATACAATGTAAACAACGAGGAGTCCTTGTGGCAACTTAGAGACTAACAAATTTATTTGGGCATAAGCTTCAGTGGGCTATAACCCACTTCATCAGATGCATGGAGTGCAAAAACAAACAAACAGTAAGCAGGTATAAAGCAGGTATACAGCACATGAAAAGATGGGAGTTGCCTTACCAAGTGGGGGGTCAGTGCTAACGAGGTCAATTCAATTAGAATGAATGTGGCCCATTCCCAACAGTTGACAAGAAGGGGTGAGTATCAACAGAGGGAAAAGTAGTTTTTGTATTGACCCATCCACTCCCAGTCTTTATTCAGGCCTAAGTTGATGGTGTCAAATTTGCTAATTAATTCCAGTTCTGCAGTTTCTCGCTGAAGTCTGTTTTTGAAGTTTTTTTGTTGAAGAATGGTGACTTTTAAATCTGTTATTGAGTGTCCAGGGGGTTTGAAGTGCTCTCCTACTGGTTTTTGAATGTTACCATTCTTGATGTCTGATTTGTGTCCATTTATTCTTTTGCGGAGAGACTGTCCAGTTTGGCAAATGTACATGGCAGAGGGGCATTGCTGGCACATGATGGCATATATCACATTGGTAGATGTGCAGGTGAACTAGCCCTTGATGGTGTGGCTGACAGTCAATAATAGACTTAAAAGTCGCCATGCTTCAATTAAAAAATGCTGTCTTCTCTATGGGCTAAGTATGCTTGGGGGATGCCCACTTGATCAGGGGCCCATGGGTGAGATAGGTGATGGGGTGCCTAGTTAGAGAATTCCTCCAGTCCTTAGGTGTACATGAGGGCACTGAGGAACCTAGCTTTGTCGGGACTGTGGCAGATTTTTTTGCTGTCCGCCAATGGAACTTTAGGATACGTGTCTACACTGCAATAAAAAGATACAGGTCACGGAGTCTCAGAGTCTCGGTCAACAGACTCAGACTCGCAAGCTGAAATAGCCGGGTAGATGTTCAGGCTTGGCCTGGAGCCAGGGCACTGAAAGCCCACACGAGGGGAGGTTCTCAGAGCCTGGGCTCCAACCTCAACCAGAACGTCTACAATGGCTATTTTTAGCCCCATGAGCCTGAGTCATTGACCTGGGCTCTGAAACTCCGTGTCAAGGGTTTTTTATTGTGGTGTTGACACAGGCTTAGGTGCCTAGCTGATTGTATGCACAGAAAGTTATGAATGTAGGGGATTTAGGCACCTGTAGGACTAGGCAGCAGCTGGGCAGGTGTTTTGTGAATGCCAGTGATGCCTAAAAGTTGGACGTCGGTACCAATTTTTGCATCTCTGGCACCTAACATCATTTAAATCTAGGAGGGTTCAGCATCTAAGCACTTTTCAAAACCCCACTAGGTGCCAAACTGCATTTTAGGCCCTTAGCTTTATAAATCTGACCCTATTTATCTCCCTTAACATCATTGGAAAGTCCCATTCTCAATTCTTTGTGAATAACATTTCGTATTAGTCAAAACTCCCCAAAATGTATTTACATAATTACTTAGACAAAACAAGACAATCAACTACAGAAATCATAGAATGCAGTTCCCAGTCTTGCAAACACTTGTGCATAGGAGTGCTTTGTGCACATAAATCGTTCCAGTGAACGGACTAGGAGAACCACGGCCACCCAGTCATTCACATATACACGTGTTTACAGGAGTTTTCTGCTTTAGACTTTACCTGACACTCAGCCTGAGATTTTAAAGTCTGGTGATTGCTTGTTCAAATCTACTTTGGGAGTGGAGGGATCAAAATCTCAAACTAACAGCACTAATTATACTATACAAGACAATTTGTGAATTCTAACCCTGTATAATATAGTGGTTGCACTTACGTTACTATTAACCTGTAACTAAATTGTAAGTATGCTTTGTGAAATCTGTAATTAACTACTAAATTCACAAAAATCAATGAGGAACTATCAGAGATAGCTGGAAAAAAACGAATGTTTTGTCAAAATTCGAAACATGACTTTGCAATTTGAAAATGGACTGATTTTTCATGTTTTCAAATTTCCTGAAGCAGTTTTTTTTTAAGTTTCTTGGGTTTTGAAAAATTGAAAATTCAAAACTTTAAAACTAAAATAGTACAATGGAGTATGAAGGGTAATTGAACACAGTTTAACCTGAATTGTGTGCTGATAAAAATCAGACCTTTTCATTGCAATGAAAGAACTATTTTTTTTAAATCAACCTAACTCAAATGTGCCTAGAGCAGGGATCAGCAACCTTTGGCATGGGGCCCACCAGGGAAATCCGCTGGTGGGCCCCATGCCAAAGGTTGCCGACCCCTAGCCTAGAGTAATATGTAATTCTTTTGTTTATTTATTTAGGAAATTTAAAGAAAATAATGTTTTAAAATGTATAGCACAAGAGCAAGAAATAAAGGAATTATGTATAGTCTTATTTCTAATATTCCAGCATTAACAATATAGTAATATGAAGAGTACAAAATAATTGGTTTATATAATATTTAATAGAAATATATAAATCACTAAAGTTTGGCTTTTCAAGTAAGCCTAAGAGAATTAGGCACCAAAGCCAAGTACCCTTCAAAGGGATTTGCATGTCTAGCTCCCTTAGGCAGTTTAGAAACCTCAACTTTTGTTCATGTTGTATTTTTAACACCTTCAGGACATGCTGAAAAATGTTACAAAACTACTGGGTAAAAGCAGTGAAAAGGAATCATTGTTAATAAACAGTAAATGCCACTGTCAAAATACACGCATGGAGCACACTATACATTTCACGTTTTATATAACCAACTCTTTACATAATCCAATTTCTACCTACAAGTACATTATCCCAGCCTTTGACATTTTAGATCCAAAATGCATTTTAAAAAAATAATGCTACTAGAAGCTCTGAATTTATTTGAGGCCAAAGTCACAAGTATTTCCCTTCAGGTATATAAAATGAAAATCCAAATCAATGGATTAAAAACACTGCTAAAATCTGCAAGATATTATCATGGTGAACACAATCCACAGATCCAAATCTTCAGAAGGTATAAACTAAAATTCCACCTTCATCTGATCCTTAGCCTCGCTCAGAACAGTAGGGAAACCTTACTTATTGTGTTTGGGTTTAAATCTTAGTTCTTACAGCCCAGAGAATCCTAAATGTGTAGGGATTTCTTTTTGCTGTTTATCATTTTGCTCAGGGACTCTTTGAACTCTGTGTTTCGGATGGTATAGATGAAAGGGTCTAAAACTGGAACTAGGACTGTGTTGAGTAAGGAGACCACCTTGTTTATCCTAAAGGAAGAATGAGTTGAGGGTCTCATATACATAAATATCAGTGCCGCATAAAATATATTAACCACTGTCAGATGAGCAGCACAAGTAGAAAAAGCCTTTTTTTGGTCAGTGGAGGAAGGGATCTGGATGATAGTAGATATGATAAAGATGTATGATGTCAACGTGAAAAGAAATGCACTGCCCTGCAGTATGACAGTTGTTATAAAACCTGTGAACTCTATGATGGATGTGTCAGCACAAGCCAGTTTCAGAAGTGGCCCAAGGTCACAATAGAAATGGTCAACTCGATTGTCTCTGCAGAACGGCAGGATCCACACTGGCAGCGAATGGAAGAAGATGAGCACAATTCCTCCAAGCCAACCTAGAAATGCTAAACGGAAACAGACTCTGCTAGTCATGATGGTGGCATGATGCAATGGTCGGCATATAGCCAAGTAGCGGTTGAAAGACATGGACGTCAGGATGACCAACTCCGTAGTGCCCAGGGAGAAATGGAGAAAAACTTGAGCCATGCAACAGGAGAAACAGATGGTGGTTCTGTCCGAGAGTAGGTTGGCCAGCATCTTTGGGACCACAAGGGTCGTGCTCCAGATCTCCAGCAAGGAGAGGTTACAGAGGAAGAAATACATCGGAGTGTGAAGTTTTTGATCAGCCCACACAACTGTGATGATGAGGCTGTTACCCACAAGAGTTAAGAGATACATGAATAAAATGACACCAAAGAACATCATCTGCATTCCATGAAGATTGGGAAATCCCAAGAGAATGAAATCACTGATCATTGTACCATTGCCCATATTCTCTCTCTCTCTCTCTCTCTCTCTCTTTCTCTCTCTCTCTAACGGGAATAAGAAATTAAGAAACATTTTAGATTTTACTTCAAAGTATTAGTCTCAATTTAGTTATTTCATAATATTCTTTGCTAGTCTTTTCTGATGAATTCCTAGGGATATCCCAACTTTTCTTTTTGGTACAGTTGTAAGGATTAATAAATATAATCTACTAGATCCATCCAAACTTGTGATCATTTCACTCATTTTCAATGCAGACACGCCAGATTGAGTGAGAAATGAACTTGTACCCTAATTTGTGCCTTGAAGAGGGCAGCCTTCAATTCCTATGAGAAATATTTTGGTATTTTGCTGTTCTTTGGAGAAAGAAAAATCCTCATCAGGAAAACAAGTATGTAATTAGTAAATGAAGAAGGGCTTAACCCTGCTGTCATGCATATGGGGGGAGGGATAGCTCAGTGGTTTGAGCATTGGCCTGCTAAACCCAGGGTTGTGAGTTCAAACCTTGAGGGGGCCACTTAGGGATCTGGGACAAAATCAGTACTTAGTCCTGCTAGTGAAGGCAGGGGGCTGGACTCAATGACCTTTCAAGGTCCCTTCCAGTTCTAGGAGATGGGATATCTCCATTAATTAAATTAAATTAAAAAAAATATATAGTTAGACTTCCAGGCTTGGATTGGACCCCGGGCTCTAGGACCCCGTGAGGTGGGAGGATCTGAGAGCTAAGGCTGCAGCCCAAGCCCGGAAGTCGACACAGCAATGAAACAGCCCCGCAGCCGAGTCCCAAGAGACCAAGTCCGTTTGGCTTGCGCCAGTCACAGGTGGCTACTTGCTGTGTAGACATACCCCACTCTTTCACATCTTGGGTGAAATCTCTCTCTCACTTTTAGAAAAGAACCCAGGAAAACTGCCCCATATATACCACCTGTTTGTCAGCACGCAAGTCTGACGGCATCTCAGGAACCTGCGTGTTGGTCCTTGTATTCAAGAGAGCCATGCCTGTTCCGATGACTTCCCATATGAGTATAAGACTCAGAGGATATTACTGTCACTTGTCAAGGAGTGCCTGAGGGAAAAGAGTGCTCAGAGATGGGAGCTGTGTCTAAGCAGAGGTACTAAAGCTTTTAGAGGGTTTTGAACGATTTGTAAACTGCCCCTTAGCTCAGCTTGGGACCAAGGGGCAGATATGTGATGTCAATTGTATGTGGATCAGAGCTTAGATTTCCCATGTCAGCACCAAAAAGGGTTATTCCAATCTTAAAGCGACAAAACCAGATCATTGTACAGTGGGAGTGCTGTGGAACTCCTTAATCCAGCAACTTCCAATTTGCATCACAACCTCTATACCAGACGGCCTAGTGGCATCCCAATTTTCAAGCCATTATCCCTATGCACATGGGTTTTAGAGCAACTGGAATATTAAAGTCAGCTCCTAATTTGGGGTCTGTATCTAACGAACTCTCGGCCCAAATAACCTCAGTCGACTAACACTAACACTGGACTACATTAAACGTTGAAGTTTGCAAAACAATCTATTTATATGCACTTTAGAGCACTGTGAAAGATTGGCCCTTAAACCTGAAGCTTTGGTCCTATGACAAATCTTACAAAAAGAGCACCTTAGCTGAAGTAGACAGCATGCACAAGATGTATTCTCAGAACGCTGCTGAGGTCTGGACCCAAACGTAGAAAACACGGGGTTAAACAGACACAATCTGTCTGTTGGAGCCAGCCAGTTATGCTGATGCGAGGCTGTCGGAAAACTCTCGGGTAAGCAAAGATGACCTAGTCCCGATGCCCATGTGCATGAGGCTTTCTCCTGCTTGTCAGCCTACCCACAACAACATGTTACTTTCTCTGGACACCAACAGAGATCGGTCCCGAGTGCGTTGGTATTGTTTGTGGCAGATAAGAGCTGTAATCTAAGCCCCAGATGTGAGCCAACAGAGTTACGACAACTGTAAAGTTTTTATGTCACATGGTATATTTTGGGTTGGGGGGGGCATTGACTCGGGAAACCCTCTCATAAATTACTGCCAAATGTGGACCTTTAACCCTACCCAGGACCCCAGCAAGACCTGACAATTTTCAGCAGAATTTGAGTAGGCAAGTGGAACTCTGAGCCCTCAGGACAAAGGGTTATTTAACTGTAAGCGAATCTCAACCATAAATAAAGCAGCACTACATCTCCCCTGTAAGAGAGTGTTGGAAATATCCCCTACAGCAGACAGCTACATTCATTGCCCAACTGCCTTTGACTTTTAAAGGGTGCCCAATTCCCCTGACTGCCTTTGACAATCTCACACAGGCTACAGAACAAAACCATTCATGAGTTATCACCGGGAAGATATGTGCCAACACATTCCAGGAACTGGGATAATAATCAGAAATTCCAAAAGCTGCCCTTTGTCTTGCAGAAGAGAACAGAAGCTGGTGAAGAATGCCACCTGATCTACGATAAAAACATTTTCTAAACTGCTCGGTTCTATAGAAGTAGAACCTTATTCCACTGAAACTCAACTAGGGCCAGCTCTAGGTTTTTTGCCATCCCAGGCAAAAAAAAAAAACCCTCCCAGAATGCCACTCCTAGAACTGTGCTTGGTTTGCTGGTCCATAGAGCCGGTCCTGAACTCAACTTCACTATCCTTCAAAAATGTCAAAGTTTTATAAGGTTCAGTGAGTTTAACCCTGCCAATCTATAGATCACTGAACAAATGGATGCTCACCTCTTTTCTACTAACCTTTAGAATTAGCTCAGCAGACAGCTACATTCATTGCCCAACTGCCTTTGACTTTCAACAGGTGCCCAATTCCCCTGGCTGCCTTGAGAATCTCACACACACTACAGAACAAAACCATTCATGAGTTATCACCAGGAAGATATGTACCAACACATTCTAGGAACTGGGATAAAAATTGGAAATTTCAAAAACTGTCCTTTGTCTTGCAGAAGGGAACATAAGTTGGTGAAGAATGTCACCTGATCTATAATAAAAACATTTTCTAAACTTCTCGGTTCTATAGAAGTAGAACTTTATTCCACTGACACTCAACTTCACTATCCTTCAAAAAAGTCAAAGTTTTACAAGGTTCAGTGAAGTTAACCCTGCCAATCTATAGATCACTGAACTAATGGATGTTCACCTCTCTTTTCTACTAACCTTTAGAATTAGTATTATATTCATATCAAAGGTAAAGGTTCAGAGATTTCAACCTTTCATACTTCTGTTCTTGTCTTTTCCTTGAAGTAATCATTTCTGGGTGAGACTAAACTTTTTATATTGGTTTCCAGGATTGTTTCTTGACTAAAATCAAATATTGTTTGCTGGGAGTGACTGTTTTGTGTCTGCCTATGTCCCGCCTGGAGTCCCGTTTCTGCAACTCCCTACAGTTCCTCTTAAAGAGGAGTTGCAAACTAGTGTCAGTTTCACTTGCTAATTAAAAATTTTAACAAACTTTTCACATCTGCATTTTCATTTCTCAATCAAGTCTATACAAGTTTTACTTGTGGATGTAATGCAGTTCCTCTCCAACTATGTATGTTTTTTTGTGAGTTCTTAAGCCCTGATTCTGCAAAGGAGTTAGGATGGGATTGTCAAAGGAACTTAAGGAATCGAGGCATCCAGATCTCACTGCGTTTCAGTTAGAGTTGGGCACCTAACTCCTTTAGGCATGTTTGTCCCTTAGCTTTAAACAAAATTGAGTCACAAGTATGGACCTCTGGTCATGGAATACTGTGCCTCTAAGTCAAGGGAGATTCCACTGCTAAAAAACTGTTGTACAGTAAAATCCACAGATCCAGATTTTCAGATGGGATACACTGACATAATTCAACTGAGTTAGGCACTTTCAAAAGCATGTCCAAACATTAGTTGTTCTGCTTGGATTGGTCACATTTTTTGGAGTCCACAGAATCCCAGTTGTTTACAGATGTCTTTTTCTCCTCATGATTTTTCTCAACACTTCTTTAAACTCTGTGTTGCTGGGGGTACAGCTGAAAGAATGTAAAAGTGGAGCTAACATTGAATTGAGCAGGAATACAACCTTCTTTATCCCTAATAAACAATCAGTGAAATGTAGGACTGGAAGGACTCTGATTGGTCATCTAGGCCATGCCCAAGTGCTGAAGCAGGACTAAGTATTATCTAAATCATCCCTGACATGTGTTTGTTGGATCTCTGCCATTGATGGCTTTTAAGAGCAGGTTAAACAATCTCCCCAGGCAATTTGTTCAGTGCTTAACTATTCTTATAGTTAGGACGTTTTTCCTAAATGTCTAACCTGAATCTCCCTTGCTGCAATTTAAGGCCATTACTTCTCCTAATCCACTGAGGACAAGACAAGAACAATTTATCACCCTCCTATTTATAGCAATCCTTTATGTACTTGAAGACTGTTATAAAGTATCTCAGTCTTCTCCAGACTAAACACACACATTTTTTTAATCTTTCCTCATAGGTCAGCTTTTCTAGACCTATAATCATTTTTGCTGCTCTCCAGTGGACTTTCTCCAATTTGTTCATATCTTTCCCAATGTGTGGTGCCCAGAACTAGTTACAATTCTCCAGCTGAAACCTTATTAGTGCTGGATAGAGTGGAAGAATTACTGCTCATTTCTTGCTTACAACACTTTGGCTAATACATCCCAGAACAATGTTCCCTTTTTTTACAAGTATTACATTCTTGAGTCATATTTAGTTTGTGATCCACTATAAATCCCCAATCCTTTTCTGCAGTACTCCTTCCTACGTAGTCATTTGCTTCCTAAGTGGAGTACTTTGCATTTGTCCTTATTGAATGGCATTCTATTTATTTCAGGACATTTTGCCAGTTTGTCAAGATTATTTTGATTTCTAATCCTGTTCTCCAAAGCACTTGCAACCCCTCCCACACTGGTATAATCCACAAACTTTATACGTATACTCTCTATGCCATTATCTAAATCATTTATGAAGACATTGAATAGTACTGGACCCAGGACAGAGCCCTGTGGGACCCCACTCAATATGCTCTTCCAGGTTGACTGTGAACTACTGATAACTACTCTCTGAGTATGGTTTTCCCAAGCGGTTGTGCACCCACCATATAGTAGGTTTATTGAGGACATATTTCCCTAGTTTGTTTATGAGAACTATGTTTATGTTTATTTCCCTAGTTTGTTTAAGAGAATATCTAAAGCCTCACTATAGTCAATATATATCATATCTATTGCTTCCCCCCCCCCCCCGGCTAAAAGGCTATTAGGTTGGTTTGGGTTGCGGATCTCATGTACATAAAGATCACTGCTCTGTGAAATATATTGTCCACCATCAGATTAGTGACACGAGTAGAAAATTCCAGTTTTTTGACACTTGTGGAAGGGATCTGAATGAAAGTAGATATTATAAGGATGCAAGATGTTCAATGTTGTTGTAGCCTTGTTGGTTCCAGGCTATCAGAGACACATGGTGGGTAAGGTAATATTTTTGGAGTAACATTTATGAGACCTGAGGAAAAGCTCTGTGTAGCTCGAAAGCTTGTTTTGCTCACCAGAAGAAGTTGCTCCAATTAAAGATATTACTTCATCCACCTTGTCTCTCTAGCAATGTAAGATGTTAATGTCAATGTGAATGAGTTGCCCTGAAGAATGACGGTTACTCTAAAATTAATGAACTCTATTCTGGAGATGTCAGGCCCGTTTTAGAATGGGTCCAATGAACACAACTGAAATGATCACTACTGTTATCCCCAGTTGCTGTAAACCAATGTAGCCCCTTTTCTGATCTACACCCACTGAAATCTGGCTCATAGGATTGAAGTAGGAAAGACGGCCTTTTCCTGATACACTCTCAGTGCTTTTGGGGACCTTCTGCATAACCAATGCATGTACATTTTTTCCTCACTATAAAAGGGTCAAATGTATTTCTCTCAGCCCATCTAAATCCTTTATAGTTATCGGAAGAGCAGAAATGCAAAGGCTGTGGGTGAGCTTCATGTTTAAAAATCCAGCTGTTTTCCTCACTGGCAAGTCATTTAGATGGAGGATAAGGCTCAGACCTATACCACCCCCACAGCCAGGCTCCGATAGCCAAAAGGAAGCAGACTTTCTTGGTCATGATGGTGCTGTAGTTCAGGGATTTGCATATAGTGATATAGTGGTCAAAGGACATGGCTGAATCAGGAACTCAGTGAGGCCCGGGAAGAAGTGAAAGAATGACTGCACCAGGCAGCAATAAACACAGATGGTCATTCTGGCCACCAGGAATGTCTCCAACATTTTGGGTACAATGACAGTGGTATACCAGATCTCTAGGAAGGAAAGGTTGCTCAGGAAGAAATACATCAGGATCTGGAGATGCTGGTCAGCCCTCACGATTACAATGATGAGGCCATTCCCTGCTAGAGTTAGAACATATATGAAGAAGACTTCTTTGAGAAGGTAACAGATTTTTTAGACAAAGGAAATGCAGTGGATCTAATTTACCTCGATTTCAGTAAGGCATTTGATACGGTTCCACATGGGGACTTATTAGCTAAATTGGAAAAGATGGGGATCAACATGAAAATTGAAAGGTGGATAAGGAACTGCTTAAAGGGGAGACTACAACGGGTCATACTGAAAGGTGAACTGTGAGGCTGGAAGGAGGTTACTAGTGGAGTTCCTCAGGGATCGGTTTTGGGACCAATCTTATTTAATCTTTTTATTACTGACCTTGTCACAAAAAATGGGAATGTGCTAATAAAGTTTGCGGATGACACAAACCTGGGAGGTATTGCCAGTACAGAGAGGGACCGGGATATCCTTCAGGAGGATCTGGATGATCTTGTAATCTGGAGTAATAGTAATAGGATGAAATTTAATAGTGAAAAGTGCAAGGTCATGCATTTAGGAATCAATAACAAGAATTTTTGTTATAAACTGGGGACGCATCACTTGGAAGTAACAGAGGAGGAGAAGGACCTCAGAGTATTGGTTGATCACAGGATGACTATGAGCCGCCAAAGTGATATGGCTGTGAAAAAAGTTAATGCGGTCTTGGGATGCATCAGGTGAGGTATTTCCAGTAGAGATAAGGAGGTGTTAGTACCGTTATACAAGGCACTGGGGAGACCTCATCTGGAATACTGTGTGCAGTTCTGGTCTCCCATGTTTAAGAAGGATGAATTCAAACTGGAACAGGTACAGCGAAGGGCTACTAGGATGATCCGAGGAATGGAAAACCTGTCATATGAAAGGAGACTCAAAGAGCTTGGCTTGTTTAGCCTAACCAAAAGAAGGCTGAGGGGAGATATGATTGCTCTCTATAAATATATCAGAGGGATAAATACCAGGGAGGGAGAGGAATTATTTAAGCTCAGTACCAATGTGGACACAAGAACAAATGGATATAGGCTGGCCATCAGGAAGTTTAGACTTGAAATTAGACGAACATTTTAGAGGAGTGAAGTTCTGGAATAGCCTTCCAAGGGGAGCAGTGGAGGCAAAAGACATATCTGGCTTCAAAACTAAGCGTGATAAATTTATGGAGGGGATGGTATGATAGCCTAATTTTGGCAATTAATTGATCTTTGACTATTAGCGGTAAATATGCCCAATGGCCTGTGATGGGACACTAGATATGGTGGGATCAGAGTTACTACAGAGAATTCTTTCCTGGGTGTCTGGCTGGTGAGTCTTGCCCACATGCTCAAGGTTTAGTTGATCACAATAGTTAGGGTCAGGAAGGAATTTTCCTACAGGGCAGATTGGCAGAGGCCCTGGGTTTTTTTTTTTTTTTTTTGCCTTCCTCTGCAGCATGGGGTACGAGTCACTTGCTGGGGGATTCTCTGCACCTTGAAGTCTTTAAACCACAAGTTGAGGACTTCAATAGCTCAGACATAGGTCAGGGGTTTGTCACAGGAGTGGGTGGGTGAGATTCTGTGGTCTGCATTGTGCAGGAAGGCAGACTAGAAGATTGTAATGGTTCCTTCTGACCTTAAAGTCTATGAGTCTATGAGTCTAAGATGATGACAAATAGGACCATATGCCACCTCTGAAGGCTTGGGAAGCCCAGCATCATGAACTCACTCATGGATGAACCATTCTCCATACCTATGTTTATCAGAATAAAGAAAAGTAGGTTTATTATTTGGGTCTCTTAGGGGATGTTTACACTGCAATAAAAGACCCGCAGCTGATTCACAGGTTTCATAGCCTGGGCTCCAGCCTGAGACTGACCATCTACACAGCAATTGTATAGTCCTGCAGGCTCGCCCCAGAGTCAGCTGAGCCCGGTCTGAGACTCAGTGCCACGGGGTTATCTCAATGTCGACATACCGACGGATGGGTTAGAATTAGATACGGATCACACAGAGCAATGGCCACAAAGAATACAGAAAAAAACCAATATCTATCTGTCTGGATGGAGGGATAAATTCACGGGGTAACAGCCACAAATGCTCCAGTTAGACTTAACTAAAAATTAAGAATATTTTATGCTACATTTTTTTCTGGAGTTTGTAGAGGATGGTCCTGAATTCCCTTCTGATTAGAAGTATAATAATATTTTTCAGATAACTGCATCTATTCTGATTTTTGTCTTTTCCTGTAGTAACACATTCAGGAACAACCTTGATCAGGAAAAATATTCTGTAATATCATATACATTTTAAAAAATTAGTTATAATTTTTTAAGCTATTACATTGAGGGCCACAAAAGGATAGATAGATAGATAGATAGATAGATAGATAGATAGATAGATAGATAGATAGATAGATAGATTTGAAAATTCAGTATCTATCACGTTGCTACAATATAACTAAAGATTTGACTTACCTCCTCCAATGGCCAGTGACTGATTCATGAGATGAAGTTGGTATCTCCACATCTTTGCAGCAAAGGGGGAAAACCCTGTATGCTCTGAATCTAATCTATCTACCTTCTTTTATGTCCTGTCACTGTTGTATAAGAACTATTTTCTACTAAGGAAATAGGAATATTATAGTATGGATTTAAACCCAATAACACTGAGACTGGGGTGTTCATTGGCAGTGCTGTCACAAGAAGTGCAATAGATATTATTTTCTTTAAGCACAAATCAACACACTTAAATTTGAAAGGTATCAAAATACTGCAGAGCATTTTCTAAATTAAATATGTCTAATTTCTGTGTTTTGTTACTTGAAGTTTACAAGATGAGTTCTTAATGCAATCCATTCCATATGCACTTTTAGCCCCGTCATTCTTTATTCTTCTTTTCAAATCGTATTAAATGCAAGAAAATTTTATGGAAAGATATTGCTTGTCACCATCATTTCTTTCTCAAAATTAGCAGATAGGGAAGATCCTGAAACAAAAGCAATCTCTCTACTCTAAGTCATGTGTTTCATAAATCTGAAAGTAGTTGGAGTAGAAGTTAATACTTGTTTATTATATCCTATTTTAGGGCCTGATCCAAAGTCAATTGAAGTCAACAAAAAGACTCCCATAGATTTCAGAAAGCATTGGATCAAACCCCACATAAGTATTCCCTCACTAGAAATAATTATTGTCTGTTTAGGCAGGACTCAATCCCTAGAGTTCCCAAAGCATTCCCCTTGGGAAGGATTTCAATAACATCAGCATTTTAATTGTTAGTCATTCATAAGCAATTAAGTCCACCATTCTGTCACTGTTTAGAAGTATGTTATGTTCTTATGTTCAGAAGTACATTGATCTTGTTCTGGCCCTCTACATCTGGGAGAATTTCACTCCTACTGTTATCTCAGCTGAACACAAAAGTTATTGCAAACTCATGTTCACCCTTTAAGGCCTAACCGAAAGCCCCCTCAAGTCAATGAAGAGACTCGGTGTTGGAAACAATGTGTGTAGCATCTAAAAGCCCCAGCTAGGTAAGAGTCCCATTGTGCTAGGCAAGGAGCAAATATTTTTCTCAGTATTTTCACTCTTTTATATCCCCTGCTGCTGTATGCGTTGAGTGCTTACGCAAAGTCAGTAGGGGAGCTTCCTCTTTAAAAGTCAACCTCTTTTCTTCTCTGGATTGGTCACATCCAAACAGCACCGCAGTCACCTGCTTTTACAACGGAGAATACGAGTGTTCTGTTTTCTTGCAGAGAGTAACAAATATGAGGCATTTTTTTATTTATCTTTGCTTGACAGCTGCTTTCCAAGGTAAGGGAGCATGGAGAGGACGGGAAGGTGGCTGAGGGTTATCAGGATGACGGGGATGCATCCAGATGTGTCAATATTCATTGTACCTTCCCTCCAGGTGGCCAATCATAGGTTCAGCTGGTACAGTCTGGGGCAGAAATTAAGAAGCCCGGAGATTCTCTCAAGATATTGTGTAAAACTTCAGGGTTCCCGCTAAGTCACTATTACATGAGCTGGCTCCGGCAGGCTCCCGGGAAAGGACTAGTGTGGGTTGGAAGAATTGACCCGGCAAATGGTGCTACCATCTATTCCCAGTCCTTTAAAGACAGATTCACCATCACCACCAATAACTCCATCAGCACCATGTACCTGCAACTCAGCAACCTGAGAGCAGAAGACACGGCTGTGTATTACTAGTGAAAGGAAACCCAGACATCGCCATGCAAAAACTGAGTGTGAGCAGGGCTGGCTCTAGGTTTTTTGCCACCCCAAGCAAAAAATGTTTTGCCCATTTCCCCCCCCCCCTTTTTTTTTTGGCTTTTACACATGTTTGCACTTTGCAATTTTTTTTTTTTACTTTAAAATTTTGTAAAAAATGAAAATAGAGAATTTGCAATTAGTGAAATAAAACAATTTCCTACTAGTGCACTCATTTGATTTTAACAAAATCACAATTACAAACAATTTGGGTTCAACTATACACTGTAATGAAAAATATTAGTGTCTTCCGGTGCACCTAATTTCTCATAAATTAAAAGAATTTATATGAACTTATTTTTTCCGGTTTTTATACTTGAGTAGTCTTTTAATAATTCAGTGAAATTTAAATTTTTTGCAATGGTACTTTCCATTGAAATTAATGTGAGTCCTGACAAAAGATTTTGAGACATGGTGGACCTCAAATAATTTTTTAGTAATTTCAGTTTTGAGAAACTGTGCTCACCAGAAGCCACTGATACTGGTAATGTTAAAAGAAGCAGACTTTTAAGGTAAATACATTATTCCTTCAATATTACCCGTGCACACATCTCACAAAGATTCTCACTCTTGACAAGTTACCAGCCTTGTGTAGATCCCGTCCACGTTCCCCTTTGTGGGTAAGTGCCCTGTAAGACACATGTGGGGTGCAGTGAGTTTGTCAGGCCTGCGGTGACAGCTGTTTGTGAAGATCAGGGGGCCCTTTTCCAAGGGGTGCTGGCATCACAGTGAGATTGGGGTGGCTGACAGTATGGGGCAGGCCAGGAGCGAACCCAGCCCCCGGCTAGTGCCCCCTGCTACCCCTGCCTGGCTCACCCCTGGCGGCCTCCACTCCCCCTGCTCAGCCCCGCGCGTGTAATATGGTACAAATACACCCCAGGGGTAAACCCCTCTCCGTGCTGGGCTTGGGTTGCTGCTTCCCCTGCCCCGTCCTGGCCCTTGTTCTCCTCTCAGGCTGAAAAAAAGGATGGCTGGAGTGCCGCCCCTGGAAATGTTCCGCCCCAAGCATGTGCTTGCTTTGCTGGTGCCTAGAGCCGGTCCTGAGTGTGAGAGTAGCACTGAATCAGAGGCCTTAATTATGCTACAAAATGAAAAGTTCATTTCAAACAAAAGCACTAGGGGTCAGTGCAGGATTATCACATATATAGCTGTCTGTTCTATTCTACTCTGCTAATCTCTATTCTATTCTATTCTATTCTATTACTGATCCATTCAGGACTTTGTCCCCTCATTTTTAAATATCTCCTGTTATGGGGATATCCACCACTCCTCTTGGGAGAGTATGTAACCCTACAAAACATCTCAATAGTAACTTGAAGACCTTTTTTTTTAATTGAAGTGAGCAAGAAGAAATTCAGATATGTGGAGAGAACATAACAGAATAAAGCCATATGATGTGAAAGGCTGCCACAAACTTCCTTCCTAAGAAAATCTTTAATAAGAATCCCTAACTCGTAAAGAGCACTTTTCAGATGAGATCTCAAATCACTAAACACTGTTTAATGTATTTAACCTCTCGGGCCTCCTGTGAGGTAGAGAAGTGTTGTCATCCCCCTTTCACAGTCAGAGAAGCTAAGTGATATACACAAAGTCACACATGAAGTCTGTGGGGGAACAGAAAATTGTACCTGTGTCTCCCAAGATCTTGGCAAGCACCCAACCCTAACCACTGGATGATCCTTCCTTTAGGTTGTGTTTTATTACAACCTGTGTGTCCTTAAACAAATAGTATCAGTGTAGTTAAAGAACTGATCTGAACAACCTACAAAGGCCTGGAGTAAATTCTCTATCGCTTGAAGTCAGCACTGGATGTTTTCTAAATGACACGGCTCTAAACCAAAAAGAAGTGATGGGCTTCCTGCCAAGATTACTGGGTGAGGTTCTTCGGCCTGTGTTATATAGGTGGTCACAAGATGATCACTTTTAGCCTTATAATCCCTGACTCTTAGAAGTGTATCTTACGCCATAACTTGTCCTATTGTGCTAGATTGTTCCTTAACCCCCTCCCCCAGGCACGTCACTCAGTAAGAGAGAGTGAGAACTCACTTACGACTCCATTTGTGCTCCCAAGACCTTGCATCCAAGAATCTTAACTTCATACCCCTTGAACTCAATTTGAGCCAGCTCAGGCCAGGGAAGGGAATGATTTACTGCTCTAATATTTCAGCAGAAAAAAGCCCACTCCAACCCCCAGTAAAGTCAAAGGGAGTCCTTCCACTGACCCCAAAGGGAGTTTGATCAGTCTTTTTATGCCACACCCTGGGAAGGATAAATGTGAAAAATGTTGATCGAGAAGCCTATCTCTGAGACACAATGACCTCTGGGGCTATTCCTCTGTGGTAGAAGCCTCTTTTCAAGCACTGTCTAAATTAGGGATCCTGCCCTTTGCCCTAAAAGGCGCTGCTGAGGGGATGAGTGAATCCACCCCATGAGCAAGCCGAACAGAATCCGGGCCAGTGTCTTGCTACTTTTTATCCCTACCTGCTTCTGAAGGTTCGGAGTGTTTATGCAAAGTCAGTGGGGAGCTTCTTGTTTAAAAAGCCAAGCCCTTGTCCGCTCTGTGATAATCGCATTGAAAAACCAGGCCTGTCACCTCCTTTTACAGTGGAGAATATTAGCGCCTGGCTTCACGGCAGAGGATAATTATGAGGCATTTTTTAATTTACCTTTACTTAATGGCGGCTTATGCCGGTAAACTGAAAACATGGGGAATTTATAGGAAACAGGGTTAATGGGGATAATCTGGATTGTCAATATTTATTATTTAGCTTTCCTACAGGTTCTAGTCAGAGGTTCAGCTGGTCCAATCTGGTGCAGAAATGAAGAAACCCGGCGAGTCTGTGAAGCTATCCTGTAAAACCTCAGGGTTCACTTTTGTGTACATGCATTGGGTCAGGCAGGCTCCCGGGAAAGGCCTGCTTTGGTTAGGATGGATTGACCCTGGAGATGGCTCTACCAGCTATTCCCAGTCATTTAAAGACAGAATCTCCATCACCGCAGATAACTCCATCAGCACCGTGTATCTGCAACTCTGCGGCCTGAGAGCAGAAGACACGGCTGTGTACTACTGTGCTAGTCACACAGTGAGCAGAATCCAATTCATAGCCGTGCCAAAACTCTCAGTGCGAGGGCAGCACTGGATCACAGGCTGTACGTCCGATGCCGCCCTTCCAGGCCATGTCTACTCTATTGCCATTGTAGGGCACTGTAGGGATAGCTGCTATCCATATTTCTATTCTGTTCTGTTCTATTCACATTCTTATGTGGTCAAGACTTCGTATCTCAAAATGTTACTTGTTCCTAATTATGTGGTATGCACAACTTCCCCTGAAATATCCCTGCACTCCAGAAACATGCCAACATATCATCGCACAGAGAGAAACATCTCACCAGGAAGAAAATTTTACAAAATTCTACTGAACACAATGAAAAGAAAGAAAGAAAGAAAGAAAGAAAGAAAGAAAGAAAGAATATTTAAGGTATGTCCACAGGGTGACAGATTTGTATACTTTTTGGTGGTGCCCCGAACGGGTCCAAGTCGCACCCCTTCTCCCCCTGCCTAAGGGTCTTGGAGGAAGTTTGAGTGTGGGAGGGGGGAGGTGTCGGGCTCTGGGAGGGAGTTTGGGTGTGGGGTGCGGGCTCTAGGCTGGGGCAGGATGTGGGCTCAGGGAGGGAGTTGGGATGTGGGGTCTAGGCTGGGGCAGGCAATTGTGGTGCAGGGGATGGGCTCTGGGAGGAAGTTTGGGTGTGGGAGACGGGAGGTGGGCTCTGGGAGGGAGCTGGGGTGTGGGGTCTGGGCTGGGGCAGGCAGTTGCAGTGCAAGGAACGGGCTCTGGGACAGAGTTGGGTTGCGGGGTCTGGGCTGGGGCAGGGGTGCAGGAGGGGGCTCAGGGCTGGGACTGAGGGTTGGGGGGCAGGGCGTGAGGACTCTGGCTGGGGGCACAGGCTCTGGGGTGGGGCAGGGCCGGGGATGAAGAGCTTGGGGTGCAGACAGGCTGCCCCGGGGCTAGGACAAAAGGAGGACTCCCCCCAACCCTCTCACCCACTGCTGCTGCCCCTCACTGTAGCCTCACTGGGGGTGGGGGATGGGCCTTCCCCTTGCCCAGCGTGAGGCAGGAGCAGTGACTGTGGGCGTGGGGGTGCAGGGTGTCGCTACACTCACCCACACCCCAGCTGCTCAGGTCCAGGAAGCCCCCTCGGCTCCCCTGTGGTGGGTGGATGCTGGAGGGGGAGGGGGCTGCCATCACATGTGGCTTCCTCCCCTGTTGCAGTCTGCTGTCCCACACCATACTTTCACGGGGAGGGGGTGCCCCTTTCCCCATGGCTGTGGGCTGGGGGGCGGGATCACAGGGTCAGACACTCAAGGAAGCCCCAGCCGCTGCTCAGGTGAGTGAGGTCCAGAGGTCTCTTCCAGCGTCTCCTCCCGGTGGGTGCTGGGGGAGGGGAGGGCTTCCAATCGTGGGCACCGCCTCCCCTCCTCTGGGGCAGCAGCTCCTGTACTAGCCTAGCCTTAGGGACGCTCCGGGGCCGGGGAGGCAGGCGCGGCCAGGGGAGAGACTCGGCTCCAAACACTGCTGGAGCTGGGTCCTCTGCCCTGAATATTCCTGGAGCCCAGGCACCACGGGCCCATGTAACTCGCCGCCCCTGTATGTCACATTTTGAGCTGTATGTCTTCATTGCAAGGTAGAGGGGATGTATCCTCGCTAGTTCTGACTGAGCTCTTGTGCTAAACATAGAGTGTAGCCACGGTGCGGGACGAGTCGTGGGATGCGCTAACCGCGCTGAGTACGTACCTATCCAAAACGCTAGGCAAATATCTGAGGCAGCTAGTCCCTCCTCCCTCTTGCTTTGCCATGACTACATTCATTTCCAGCACGCTGGCTCAATCAGAGTCTGCCTCTTATCAGAAAAAAAAAAAGAAAATTAGTGTCACTTAAAGATTTTTGTAAGTAGTTTATATATTTATATAATAGGAACATGAGTTTATATATATATATACACACACACCCCTCTACCCCGATATAACACGACCCGATATAACACGAATTTGGATATAACGCGGTAAAGCAGTGCTCCAGGGGGCGGGGCTGCGTACTCCGGTGGATCAAAGCAAGTTCGACATAATACGGTTTCACCTATAACGTGGTAAGATTTTTTGGCTCCTGAGGACAGCGTTCTATCAGGGTAGAGGTACATAATCATCATCTTCCTATTACGCCTCTGGCGTTTAGGGGAGTAACGAAGCACCTCCACTCCTGTCTGTTTCTGGCAAGTCTTTCAGTGGTTCCCCAGCTGTGCCCCAGGTTTTTCAGCTCGGCTTCCACAGCTCTTCGCCATGTTGTTTTCGGGGGACATTATTTTCGCTTGCCTTCAGGTGTCCATCTTGTTGCTACTCTGGTGATGGAATCAGTTTCCATCCGAAGCACGTGACCAATCCAACTCCAACACCTCCTGGCAATAATGGCGCCCAGATCCTCTTGGCTGCACTGCGTCAATAGATCTTAGTTTGAGATTGTTCTGGGTTGTATGGAATGAAGACAGTTTGGACATGTCAGACTTTCTCATTCCCCAGCATGCTGCACTATAAAGTAGTGTTGAAAGTACGCAGCTCTGATAAATCTTGAGTTTGGTTTTGATGTTGTATTTTGATGATTTCCAGACTGTATTTAACTCCTGAAGGTGTTACTGGCTTTATTGAGTCTGTTCCTGATGTCCTGGCTTGTTCCACCGTCCTAGCAGATGGTGTTGCCCAAGTATGTGAATGTTTCTACATTGGTGAGAACATAATCCTCTATCCGTACTGGTGATGGGGAGGCAATATTAGAGGTCGTGAGATCTGTCTTATTGTGGTTGGTTTTCAGTCCAAGTCGTTGGCTGAATGCGTTGAGTCGAGTTGTTTTTTCTTGTATATGGTGTTGGGTATGTGATAGGAGAGCGACATCATCTGCAATGTCCAGATCTTCAATTAGGAACCCCTGAATCCAATTAAGGGCTGCCTGAGACCTTTTACAGCCCCTTCCCTGAGGAGAGAGAGAGGGAGACAAGCTGCTCCCAGGCTACTGGCAGCAGGGAAATAAGCGTCTCTAGGAGGAGAGGCTCCATGCTCCTTCCCAGAGAGGAAACAGACACACCCCCGCTCCTGCTAGGGGAAGGACTGACTACCCCGGGTGCCCCAGCGAGGAGGCAGGGGAAGGTATCTCCCTTTGTACAGGTGTCTAGTGAAATAGTTCCTCTGTGTGTTGGAGGATCCCCCTTAGACCTACCCGGGGGCTACCCAGAAAATACAGCCCGAGGAACACAGACGGGGGGAGACAAAGACGGCCCCAGCGCGCAGACAGGGGTTGATTTACCCCATATAAAATTATGTATCAACTCATGTCATGAGTCTCAAACAAAATCCACAACCGATAAACTGAAACTTCCCTAAAGGATCCGTCCGCCTTCTTAGGAGTTGGCCATCCACTCACTACATGAGTTCTGGAAATCTCAGCACACGTGTGAAAGTCAGGAGAAGACTGAAGGCCTTTCTGGAAGGTGTGTTTTAATCAGACTCAGATTACTGGGCTCAATGCAGGAGCAGTGGATGAAAATCTGTGGCTGGTATAATACATAGGCTTGGCTGAATTCAGTTTTTATTTTCTGGTAATTTTGGTGGTGGAAATCAATGCTTATTTTTAAGCATTTTAAAATATAGAGCTAGATTTAAATTTTAAGTTGAAAAAATTTGGATTTTAAGTATTTTTTTATGGTTTTCATCTATTTATATTGTCATGGTTGTGAGAAATTATGAGGTGTCAGCTAATGAGAAGGTGAGAATAACTATTGAATGACAGTAGATGTCGAGATTCAAAAACTTAAACCTTTATAACTGTTAAAATATTAATTGTCAATGTATGCAAAGGAAATATCTTTAAAATAAACTCTAAGAAGTTTTTAAGCGGTGTTTTTCTTACTTTGCCTGTCTGCAAATTTCAGTTTTTATTGAAGGAAATGTTTTTGGTTGGTTTCCATGTGTGGGGTCAAATTGACATTTGTCAACATCAGGGCCGGCTCTAGGTTTTTTGCCACCCCAAGCAAAAGAAAATGTGGCTGCCCCCCCCCCCCGCCCTGGGCTCTCACCCCCTCCCACCAGTGCCCTCCCCCACGCGCACCTTGTGCCACCTCAGCCCTGGGCTTCCCCCCCACCAGTGTTGACTCCGCCCGCTCCCCTCTCGCCTCCAGCCGGTACAGCGCTGGCAGGGTCGGGGTAAGCAGCGGGGCTCCCGGGCCGTGCCTCAGCCCAGGTCGACATTTATCTAGTTACACAGAAAGTGAGATGACATGATCAGAGTGGTCCATTGTGGCCTTGGACATAGTGAATCTATGAAACAGAAAATATATCTCCTGCGGGCCAATCTGGGTGCAGCGGTATGGAGCCAGGGCTCCCCAATTGCATACTCCTTCCCCCGGGAAGTGGTGGAAAAGCAGGACTGGGGAGTGGCAGAGTCCTGCCTCCACTCCCCTGCTCAAAGGTCACTGTAACTGAGGTTAGGGACAGGGCGTTATTTAGTGCTGGTAATTTCCAGCCGTAAAGGCCTGATCCAAACTCATTGAAGTCAGTGAGACTCCTTCTGGAACTGTCAGAAGAGGAACTGGATTAGAGCCTGTATCACTACGCCCTGGGAAGAGGAACTGGATTAGAGCCTGTATCACTACGCCCTGGGAAGAGGAACTGGATTAGAGCCTGTATCACTACGCCCTGGGAAGAGGAAGGGAGCAAAGGAAGAGGTGTGACTCAGAACCGTATCTCAGTCACAACGCCTCCCAGGGTTAGCCCTGGGCTAGTGCAGATCCTTTCCGGGTTGTGCCTAAAATAAAGCCTGACTCATTATTATCAGAGGCACCACTGGAGGGGTGAGCGACTCCCCCTCACGAGCAGGCGGATCAGAATCTGGGCCCAAGTGTCCTGCTGCTTTTATCCCCCTCTGCTTCTGAAGGCGATGAGGGTTTATGCAAAGTCTGTGGGGAGCTTCCTATTTAAAAAGCCAAACTCTTTTCCCCTCTAGAATAACCACGTCGGAACGGCAAAGCTGTCACCGCCTTTTCCAGCTCAGAATATCAGTGCAGAGGATAATAAATATGAGGCATATTTTAATATATCTTTGCTTGATGGCAGCTTATCCAGGTAATTTGGGAACATGGAGAATTCAGAGGATGCTGGAACAATGGGGATAAATCTGGTGTTCCGATATTCATTATATGCCTTCCCTACAGGTGTCCAATCGGAGGTTCAGCTGGTCCAATCTGGGGCAGAAATTAAGAAGCCCGGCGAGTCTGTGAAAATATCCTGTAAAACCTCAGGGTTCACTCTCACCGAATACTATATGCACTGGATCAGGCAGACTCCTGGGAAAGGACTGGTTTGGCTTGGGAGAATTGACCCTGAAGATGGTGCTACTAGCTATGCCGACTCTGTGAAAAACAGCATCACCATCTCGACCGATAACTCCATCAGCACCATGTATCTGCAACTCGGCAGCCTGAGAACGGAAGACATGGCTGTGTATTACTGTGCAAGAGACACAGTGAGAAGAAACCTCCTTCTAGCCCTGCAAAAACCTGTCCAGCAATGTCTACTCTATACCCACTTGGGGGCAATGTAGGATTGTCGCTTACACAAAATTCTGTTCTATTCTAATTAGTCAGATTCTGATAGATCCTGAACTTTCCCCCTTCCCGCTTTATGTCTCTTTAATTTTGGACAATCCACCCCTTCCCTTGGAAGTTTAAACTCTAAGTAGAATTCCCTTCATCATATTTAACAAAAACTTGCAGGAATGTCAGAGTCAGAGAAATATATTTTTAAAAGTTTTCCACCACCTTCCTTTCTTCCAGTTAAGCATTTAAATTAAAGTTTGGTTGTCATCAAAGAAATGAGAATTGCTGCAATTCAAAGCATGGTGATGGTTTAAAAACTCGTTTTAAATTATGTAATGGCTTATCTTCACCCCATAAACAGAATCCATGACTGATATTTTCAGAGGGACCAAAAGGAATTTCATGTCCCCGTCATAGGAACTGGCATCTGAATCACTAAAGGGCCAGAGTTTTGTAAGGTATTTAGGCACCCAGTGGAATGCTCAGAAGTTCCTGGGATCCTAAAACTCATGGATATCAATGGGTGTTGGGCACCTAGACGTTTTTGAAAATTCCACTAGGTGTCTAAATCTACTTAATAGCCAGCCCTAAGGGGATCTTGACTATATGTTAGATTTGGGTGTACAAGAGTAAACGGAACTATTTACTTGCTTATACCCTCGACCAGGAGCGGATTGGGAGGGAGGGTTATAGAATAGGCATCACTTTGGCTTTTTCCTCTTTAGAGTCAATGGTCAGAGTAGTTGAGTCAGAACAGATTGGGGGTAAGTAGCAAGTTAAGGCCAGGTTTTAAAAGATATTTAGGTGTTTCTGCACTCAGCATCACAATGTCCAACTGATTCAGGAGCCTGTCTCATTTTCAAAAGGGATTTAGGGAGCTAGATTCCTAAGTGCTTAAATCCCTTTTGAAAGTGAGATTTAGGATCCTCAATCAGGTAGGTGTTCCAATGCTGAGCACAGCAATGCCTAAATACCTTAAAAAAATCTAGGTCTAGGTGCCTAAGTCCCATTGGTGTCAATGGGAGTTAGGCCCCTAAATACCTTGGAGGATCACAGCCCTAGGCCTTTTGGAAAATCCCCCTAGCTGCCTACATGCAATTTACCGGCACTTAAATGCCTTTGAAAATCTGCTGCTTACCGCTAGATTATTTAATCTGTAAAAACCCAATCCAAATTCCATTCTAGTCAATGGATTCCCTCCATAGAACTGAATGAGAAATGGATCGAACCCTTTATGCCTCACCACGGGAAGAAGGAAGAAGTGGAAGCATGTGGATAAAGAGGCCTATCTCTGAGACACAACAACTTCCAGGTGTATTGCAGAATCAGGACAGTCTTGCTCCACATCATGCCTTGCCTAAGGACCCAACCCACTGCCCTGAAGGTACGGCTGGAGGGTTAGAGACTCTGCCCTGTGAGCAAGCAAATGAGAATCTGGGCCTAAGTGTCTTGCTACCTTTTATCCCCCTCGGCTTCTGATTGTGTTGAGTGTTTATGCAAAGTCTGTGGGGCGCTTCCTGTTTAAAAGCCAACCTCTTTTCCCCTCTGGAATAATCCTGTCAAAACAGCGGGGCTGTCACCTGCTTTTCCAGCTCAGAATATTGGCGTTTGGTTTGTCTGCAGAGGACAGTAAATATGAGGCATATTTTAATTTATCTTTGCTTGATGGCAGTTTGCCCAGGTAAATGGAAACCATAGGGGATTTGTGTGATTCTAGGGTATTAGAGATGAATCTGGAATGTCAATATTTATGATGTTCTTTTCCACAGGTGTCCAGTCGGAGGTTCAGTTGGTCCAATCTGGGGCAGAAATTAAGAAGCCCGGCAAGTCTGTGAAGCTATCCTGTAAAACCTCAGGGTTCACTTTCACTTCTGTCTACATGCATTGGATCAGGCAGGCTCCCGGGAAAAGTCTGGTTTGGGTAGGAAGAATTGACCCTGAAAATAGTGAAACAAAATATTCCGAGTCCTTTAAAGGGAGGTTCACCATCACCACAGATAATTCCATCAGCACCGCGTATCTGCAACTCAGCAGCCTGAGGCTAGAAGACACCGCTGTGTATTACTGTGCTAGTCACACAGTGAGCAGAATCCAATTCATAGCCTTGCAAAAACTCTCAGTAGAGAGGAAACCCTGTATTGTAGACTGAACATCTGCACAGCCTTGCCAAGTCACATCTACTGCTTATCCCTTGTAGGGCAGTGGAGGGTTATCGACTCTACATCACTCTAGTCTAGTCTATTCTGTTCTTATCTGTTCATTCTTTTCGTAATTATGTGGAATCCATCACTTTCCTTGGAAGAACATTCCACCTTTAAAACATCTCAGAAGTAAGACGTTTTTCCTTGAGTGCACTGAAAACGACAGAATGAAAAGATAAATCAGTATGAAACTAAGGGAATGTCACAGAAAGATTAACATACTTTTAAAGTTTTCCCACAACATTTTTTTATGTGAGGAAATTATTTTACTTAAAGTCCGTCCATCATCAAAAAAAATAAAATTAACGTCATTTCAATGTAACCCTTCTGCCCATCAGACTTTGCAGCCACAAGCACCAGGTTCAGTATCTAGGGGTTCAGTTTCAATAACGCAATGCAAAACTGGCTCGAGCCCCCACCCAGTGACCTGGGACAATTACATACCACCCCCTGGGCGCTTCTAGGAGGCAATACTTCCCCTCTCGCAAGCACAGAGTCTGAAGGCAGCAAAAGCCCTTTAATAAAGGAGGGAAGCAATGCAGCATTATGTTGGGGAAACACCACAAACAGGATTTATAACACAAACCATGAGCAAAAGACCCACCCCCAAGTAAGTTTGGCAGTGTCCTTTTCCCCTCAGGATCTAAGTCCAGCAACCCAACAGTCATCCCACCCACAGTTTCTGTCCTGGGTCAGTGCAGCTCCCAGAGTTCAGAAGTTCCTCTGCGGAGTTTACCTCCCAGCCTGGGTGGAAGTGGGGGGAGGTATGGGGGACATCTTACATGCTCTGTTGCTTGGGTTGACAGCCAATTGCCATGCCTTTCCATGGGGCTCTGCTGCAGTCTTCCCCATCAGCCACTCTGCTATCCACTCCACTTTACTAGCCATGCCTTTCCACTAGACACCCCTCTCCTCTAGCCATCCTTCTAGCCACTCACCAACTTGTATTCAGCACCCCACCCCCATACATACACACACACACTTAACACACTTCTCAGCAATCTCAGTGAGTTTAGCTGGTATCAGGGGAGCCTCAGTGCTAGTGCACCACTTGCCCAAAGTAGGTTTAATGTTAATGATTTCAGCTCTACAGCATGTAACAAGACTCCTAATAGAGTCAAAATTAGCTTTATTATTACACAATGGCATGGCAAGGACACAAACACCTAATCCCAGCCTCCCTCAATTCACTGGGCTTTGTAACCCATGTCCCTTGCCTAGCGAGTGCTACTTAGGTGAGGGCAAGTCCCTCCATCATAAAACGCCAAGTACAGTTCTCCTGTCCTTGATTCACATAACCAGGATAATAACCCTTTATTACTCCTGCCCCAATAACAAAGAGACTGGGGATCCTAAAGCAGCCAAAGTGACCATTTGGGCAAGCAGTCCATTGTGCTAGGCAGGGTGGGTGTGCCCATGCAAACGAGATCAGCCCCTGACGTCCTTTTCCAAAGCTCACCACCACATGTCAGGGGAGAGCTCATCCTGACTCTGCTTACATAAAGATAGCTGTGCTGGTTTATATTGCTTTAAAATGATAGACTGTCTCTCTGGTCATGATTTTCATAAACAGACTCCACAGCTGATATATTGAACATTCCTAAGGGATCTGCTCCCATTCAGAGGAGTTGAGGAGCCAAATCCTTAAGGGAGTTTTGGAAATCTCAGGTCAAGTTACACCTGGATGCCTTTCTAGAGGATGTGTTTTAATCAAAGACAAGGAACTGGGACGAATGTAGGAGCAAGTGGAGGAAATTATTTGGCCTGTGTTACTCAGGAGGTCAGGCTAGATGATCCCAGTGGTCCAGCCTGGCCCTGGAAATGATGAATCTAGGCAACAGAAAATATGTCTCCTGTGGGCTGATCTGGTTGCAGAGGTATGAGACAGGGCTAATCAGCTGTTTACTCCTTCTCCCGGGAGGAGGTGGAAAAGCAGGACTGGGGATTGGCAGAGTCTTGGCTCCATCCCCTACTCAAAGGTCACTGTAGCTGATATTAGGGACAGGGAGTTATTTAGTGCCGGTAATTTCCAGCAGTAAAGGCCTGAGCCAACCCCACTGAAGTCAATGAGAATCCGTCCATAACTGGCCTAGGAGGAATTGGATTACACCCTGGGAAGATGAAGGGAGCAAAGGAAGAGGTGTGACTCAGAACCGTATCTCTGAGGCACAACCAGGAGCGGCAGGTTTGTATACTTTTTGGTGGTGCCCAGAACAGGTCCAAGTTCCGTCCTCCCACACCTGCCTTGTAATCCAATATATATATTGTAAAATAATGTAAAAATGTGAGGGCTCTGGGGTGGGGCTGGGGATGAGGGGTTTGGGGTGTGGGAGGAGGATCAGGGCTCGGGCAGAGGGTCAGAGTGTGGGGGGTGAGGGCTCTGGCTGGGACTGGAAATGAAGTGTTTGGGGTGCTGGAGGGGCTCAGGGCTAGGGCAGAGGGTTGAAGTGCGGGGAGGGCATAAGGGCTCTGGCTGGGGGTGCGGGCTCTGGGGTGGGACAGGGCTGGGGATGAATTTGGGGTGCAGGCAGGCTGCCTAGGGGCTGGGGCCAGAGAGGAGCACTCCCCCCCCAGCACTCTCCCCACTGGCAGCAGTGAGCTCTGGGGGAGGGGGCCCCCCTCACCCCTCCACACACCACACTTGCCTCACACCACTGTCACTGCACGTGCTCCTAGGGCCTCTCTCAGGTCCAGGAAGCCCCCTCGCCTCCCCTGTGGTGGGTGCTGGGCGGGGGGCTGCTATCACATGTGTGCCTCCTCCCCTGCTGCTGCCCCTCACTGTAGCCTCACTGGAGGTGGGGGATGGGGCTGCCCCTTGTCCGGCGTGGTGACTGCGGGCAGCGGGCCCTGTGCTGGTGGAGGTCCCGCCGGAAAAGGGAGGGGTCTGAGGTGGAAGGGCAGGGTAAGGGCAGCCTGCCCTGGCAGTAGTGGGTGGAGGCGCTAGGACCCTGCGGTGACAGTTGATGCTGGGAGCCTGCAGAGCGGAGGCAGCGGTGCTGCAGGGGAGAGGCAGGGACATTCTGGGACACAGGGGAGGCACGGGGTGGCAGGCAGGGCCAGGGGGAAGACTCGACCCCAAACATTGGTGGAGCCAAGACCCCTGGCTCTGAATATTGCTGGAGCCCAGGCACCATGGGCCCATACAACTCACCGCCCCTGGGCACAACGCCTCCTAGGGTTAGCCCTGGGCTAGTGCTGATCCTTTCCGGGTTGTGCCTAAAATAAAAGCCTGACTCATTGTTATCAGAGGCACCACCGGAGGGGTGAGCCACTCCCCCACACGAGCAGGCGGATCAGAATCTGGGCCCAAGTGTCCTGCTGCTTTTATCCCCCTCTGCTTCTGAAGGCGATGAGGGTTTATGCAAAGTCTGTGGGGAGCTTCCTGTTTAAAAAGCCAAACTCTTTTCCCCTCTAGAATAACCACATTGAAACAGCGAGGCTGTCACCTGCTTTTACTGCTCAGAATATCGGTGTTTGGTTTGGCTGCAGAGGATAATAAATATGAGGCATATTTTAATTTATCTTTGCTTAATGGCAACTTATCCAGGTAAATTGGGAACATGGAGAATTCAGAGGATGCTGGGACAATGGGGATAAATCTGGTGTTTCGATATTCATTATATGCCTTCCCTACAGGTGTCCAATCGGAGGTTCAGCTGGTCCAATCTGGGGCAGAAATTAAGAAGCCCGGCGAGTCTGTGAAAATATCCTGTAAAACCTCAGGCTTCACTCTCACCGAATACTATATGAGCTGGATCAGGCAGACTCCTGGGAAAGGACTGGTTTGGCTTGGCGGGATTGACCCTGAAGATGGTGATACTAGCTATGACGACTCTGTGAAAGACAGAGTCACCATCTCGACCGATAACTCCATCAGCACCATGTATCTGCAACTCGGCAGCCTGAGAACGGAAGACACGGCTGTGTATTACTGTGCAAGAGACACAGTGAGAGACAACTAGTTCTAGCCCTGCAAAAACTCTCTGTGTGAGGGCAGCACTACTTCATATACTTCTGACCTATGAAAATCTCTTAGGGTTATTTCTATTCCATCCCCACTAGGGCGCAGTGTAGACTCATCCCGTAGACACAGATACATTTTAGTTGGGTTTATATTAATTCAGGGGCTTGTCCCATAGTTTGATTGTTTTTTAATAATGATTAAGAAATTTAGGATTATGAGCATTGCAAGGGAATACCAACAAGGCAATTATACACGTATTGAACAACTAACAAACAGTAATAAGGACTATGTCTCTGTATTCTATCAATGGCTATGTATAGGAAGAGACAGTTTTGGAGAAGAGAGAAAAAGTGAAAAATCTCAAGTTATTGCAGGAATTAGAGAAGAGAAAGAGAATTTTGTTTAAAGTTACATGGGAAGAATTCAGGTACAACAGAGAGAAAGAGAGGGTGTGTGGGGGGGATAGATAGGTAGAGGGGGTGTATGGGGATAGATAGATAGATAGATAGATAGATAGATAGATAGATGGGGTGCATGGAGATAGATAGATAGATAGATAGATAGATAGATAGATAGATAGATGGGGTGGATGGGGATAGATAGATAGATAGATAGATAGATAGATAGATAGATAGATAGATAGATGGGGTGTACGGGGATAGATAGATAGATAGATAGATAGATAGATAGATAGATAGAGGGGGTGTACGGGGATAGATAGATAGATAGATAGATAGATAGATAGATAGAGGGGGTGTATGGGGATAGATAGATAGATAGATAGATAGATAGATAGATAGATAGATAGATAGAGGAGGTGGATGGGGATAGATAGATAGATAGATAGATAGATAGATAGATAGATAGGGTGGATGGGGATAGATAGATAGATAGATAGATAGATAGATAGATAGATAGATAGATAGATAGATAGATGATGGGGTGGATGGGGATAGATAGATAGATAGATAGATAGATAGATAGATAGATAGATAGATAGATAGAGGGGGTGGATGGGGATAGATAGATAGATAGATAGATAGATACATAGATAGATAGATAGATAGATGGGGTGGATGGGGATAGATAGATAGATAGATAGATAGATAGATAGATAGATAGATAGATAGATAGATAGATAGATGGGGGTGGATGGGGATAGATAGATAGATAGATAGATTTGATTAATTTAATAGAAATTGGGTGTCCAGATCCCCTTTCACAGCTTTGAAAATCTCAGCCGAAGTGAACGTTTACCCTGACGGCAGCGTGCAGCATACTCACACCGCATGGCCAGCTGGCACAGCTGTAAGCAGCAGTGTAGATGGTGAGGCCCAGCTTTGGCAGGCAGAGAAGAAGAAAGTGCCCCACATACCTTCACCCCCAAGGCATACCCTACGTGGGCTCTCCTAGGGTGACTAGACAGCAAGTGTGGCGGGCCAGGCCAGTTTATGTACCTGCTGACGCGGCAGGTTCGGCCGATCGTGGCCCCCACTGGCAGCGGTTCGCCGTCCCTGGCCAATGGGGGCGGTGGGAAGTGGTGCGGGCGAGGGATGTGCTGGCCGCGGCTTCTCGCCGCCCCCATTGGCCCGGGACGGTGAACCGCCGCCAGTGGGGGCCACGATCGGCCGAACCTGCTGCGTCAGCAGGTAAATATACTGGCCCGGCCCGCCAGGGTGCTTACCCTGGCGAGCCACATGCCAAAGGTTGCCAACCCCTGCTATATAAGAAAAAGACCCAAAAATTGGGACTTTCCCTATAAAATCAGGACATCTGGTCACGCTAGGCTCTCCACACACCCAGGCAGTGCCTTCCACCTCTACGCTGCTATTGGTAGCAGTGTCGTGTCCCGCTGCCTCCCCCACCGCCCCGCTGGAGCCTGTCACTGTGGTGTGGCAAATCTAGACACAGCCTGCCTTTTACACTTGCAGGTTGCTACACATGCAGTGCCTGTACCCCACATGCAGTCCTAAGTGTAGACATCACCTCAGAATCTACCACACCTGAGTGCTAAAACAGTGACCCACTAGGTGCCTGGGTTTAGAGCTGATGATAGTCCTTCTTTCAAACCTCAGTGACCTTCCTAGAGGGGTATTACCATGAAAGTGCAACTTCTACCTCCAGGAAGCATAGCTGGAGTGCTGTGCAGTTACCAGAAGATGTACAATGGGCTTATGAGTCTAGCAAGCTGTGAGCAAACCTTGGACTTGAGTCTACCCCCATCCCCCCAATTAAAATCAAATAAGCAAATAAAAATCTTGACTGAGCAATGTCATGGGGGTCACCAGGTAGGTTTCAGTAGCTTTCTCACAGTAACACTGGTGATTTCATTGAAAAATACACCCAAGTTACCAACGTAAAGAGAGTTCCCAAGGTGAAATTCCCCTTGATGTATAGGGCCAGCACAAGGGCTACGAAATTCTTAATCCTTTGACGTAGATGGAGCTGTTCCACTTTGTGTAAATAATCAAATATTCATTGGGACAGAGAGGAAAAGACTGACTCTATAGTCTGATGGTTTTGACACTCACCTGGAATTTGGGATCTCCAGTTTCAAGTCCCTGATCTGAATCAGGATCTTCCATATTGCGGGTAAATACCCTAATCACCAGGCTAATGGCTATTCTGTAAGAACATTAGAAAAACAGAACAGCCATACTCGGTCAGACCAAAGGTCCCTCTAACCAGTATGACACTGGCCAAGGCCAGGTGCCCCAGAGGGAATGAACAGAACAGAGACTCATCAAGTGATCTATCCCCTGCCGCCCACTCCCAGCCTCTGGCAAACAGAGGCTAGGGACACCATCCCTGCCCATCTTGGCTAATAGCCATTGATGGACCTATCCTCCATGAACTTATCTAGTTCTTTTTTGAACTCTGTTATAGTCTTGGCCTTCACAACATCCTCTGGCAAGGAGTTCCACAGGTTGACTGTGTGTTGTGTGAAGAAATACTTCATTATGTTTGTTTTACACCTGCTGCCTATTAATTTCATTGGGTGACCCGTAGTTCTTGTGTTATGAAAAGAGTAAATAACACTTCCTTATTTACTTTCCCCACACCAGTCATGATTTTATAGACCTCAATCATATCCCCCTTTAGTTGTTTCTTTTCCAAGCAGAAAAGTGTGGGCTTGCTTTCAGAAATTCCAGCCTGGACATGCGTTAAGTCTATTTGACTGCAGTCCTGAAGGTCATGGGGTTGAGTCTCGCTTGATCTCATAATGAAAGGCCATGTTTGGTTTACCCATCTGCAAAATGGATACCTGATCCATGTGGTTAGGGCATTCAAAGGCAGGTTGACATGATGCTGGCCCGATCACTCCCCTGTGTACTGTTAGCTATGAAACTGATGTGCCTTAACTGAGTCAGCCCGATGAGCCATTGGCTTGGGAGAACTTCTGATGTCAGAAACCTTCCTGGCAAAGTTTCATCGGAACAAAGGTGTTGTCACAGAATGTTTCGGTTCTGATGAGCTGGCATTCCCCAATGAAAAAAAATGTTTAATTGAAAATTTCCCAACCAACTCTAATGTTTATCCCATTCTAGTAGTTCGTCAACCTACGACGATAACAGATTCAGGTAAGGCAGTAGCAAAAGTTCAGGCTTTTAGCATTGAGGGTTCAACTCCTGCCGATGACTGTGATACACAGGCCTTGTGCTGCCCCGCTGATCTGGAGCGTTCTTTGTCTCACTTAAATCCTCAGCACTGGCTGTGTAGGAGGATGCATTGGTTTGATTAATATTTGCTGGCCTTCTGCAGAGCGAGTGAATCTTATTCTGGTATTTATAACTTGGGTATCTCTTGGTCACCTCAGGTAGGCTGGGATTTTCAAAACAGCCTAAGAGATTTATGCACACTAACCCCTTTGAATTAATGTGCTTAATTCCCTTAGTCTTCTTTGAAAACTCAAGCCCTAGCAACTCGTTTTTTTTCCACCAGAGAAAAGCAGCCAGGCTTCAGGAAACCCCTTTTTTTGCTCACCGCATTTCAGAAGGCCGCCTTCTCCTCCTTCTTTCTTATTGTGTAAATCAAAGGGTTCAGCAGGGCACAAGATGGTATTTAACATTGACATCACCTCGTTGAGACTGAACGAGGAATGCACACTGGGCCTCAGGTACATAAACAGAACAGCCCCATAGAGTATCGAGACTACAGTCAGATGGGAATGCAGATAGAAAATATCTTCTGGAACCCTGTTGCAGAGGGGATGTGGAGGATGGTGGATATTATACAGATGTAGGAAACCACGGTGAACATCAAGGAACTGAGAATAACTGTGATTGCAGCCAAGAATCCCAGCAACTCAATGAGGCAGGTATTAGTGCAAGCTATTTTTAAGACCGGCCCAATGTCACAGTAGAAATAGTTGCTAATATTGGAGTATCATAAGGGCAGCTGGAAGATCAGAAGACTTTGGAATAATATATCCAGGAATCCCCCAAAACAAGCCCCACAGACAGCTGGAGGCAGATCTTGCTGGTCATGACTGTGGCGTATAGCAAGGGTTTGCATATAGCCAAATAGCGGTCGAAGGACATCACAGCCAGGATGAAGAACTTCGTGCTGCCTAGGAAGAAATGGAAGAAAGTCTGAACGAGGCATCAGTACATGTAAATTTTTGTCTCAACTGCTACAAAGGTCTCTCGCATTTTGGGCACCATGGCGGTGGTGTACCAGCTCTCCAGGAATGAGAGGTTGCTGAGGAAAAAGTACATCGGGGTGTGCAGCTTGTGATTGGTCCTCCCGATGATCACAATAAGGCCGGTTCCTACAATGGTCAGGATGTACATGAGTAAAATGACTGAGAAGAACACAATGTGAAAACCATGCCCAATGGGGAAGCCCCAGAGAATTAACTCCTTCACTGTTGTAGTATTTTTCTTGCACATTGTCTCCTTCCTCCTTTGAGTTGTGACTTGCAGGGACAGCAAAAGGCGCAGTCGTTTGGAGGTGGAAGTTCAGTTCAGTGGTAGTTGCAAAGAATCAGGCAGGGTCAGTAGAGGCAAAAATTGGTTTGGCCAAATCTGAACCTGTTCGGAATTAGTGGAGAATTTAAAAAGTTGTCACAAATTCCTGTTTGGATCAAAGGAAGCATTTTGTTAGATGTAAAACATTTTGGGCTAGATTCACAACATCTAAGGAAGCTGTTCCTTGAACAACGTGGTGTCCGGGCTAAATGCAGTCTTGACCCCCTTGCTGAACCCTTTGAGTTACACAATAAGAAAGAAGGAGGTGAAGGCGGCCTTCTGGAATGCAGTGAGTGGGGGCAAAAAATGGGGAGCGGGTTCCCTGAAGCCTGACTGCTTTTCTCTGGTGAAAAATACCTAGTTGCTAGGGCTGGATTTTTCAAAGAAACCTAAGGGAGTAAAACACCTTAATTCAAAGGGGTTAGTGGTCATAAATCTCTTAGGCTGCTTTGGAAACCTTGGCCTAGATAAGGTGACCAGAAGATACCCAAGGTATAAATGCCAGAGTAAGATTCCTTAAGTGTCCTTTAGCTCAGGGGAGAAGCACTCACCTGGGATATAACAGACCCATGTTAAAATCTGCTTTGGAAGAAAGATTTGAACTTAAGTCTTCCCCTTCCTGAGTAACCACAGGACTATGGGGTACTGCCTGATGGGGGTAGGGGTGTTCTTAATATTTCCCGTTGATGCTGTTCAAATTTGTATAACAAATTAAACAGCCACTGGTGCAGGGACTTGAACTTAAGTCTACAACAGCCTAAATACTCACCTAACCACAAAAGGTACAAAGCCAACTTTCTACTGACTCTTTTTGGCCTGATGATTGTACGGTTATAAGAAGGCCCTCACTATCTCCTCCTCCCCTATTTTGAGTGTGATGCCTAAATCCCCTTGTGAATCTGGCATGATTTATTAACATGTTATTATTAGTAATAGTAATAGTACGACTACTACTACTGGGAAACCATTTGGCTTCTGCTACAATATTTTCTCATGAATATATATATGCAATTCCCAAACACCATCTATCTATCTCTCTATGTGCATCTCTCTCTCTCTCTCTCTCTCTCTCTCTCTCTCAAAGCTGATGAATTGTTGACCATATCGCTCTATCTACCATGGCATTAAGGACTAGATTTTGCTATCACTGCAGTCAATGGGGGATAAGTAACAATTTATGCTTGTGAGCCACTCAGATCCTATGGCAGCGGGAGTGATACGAGAATCTAGATTGATAAAACGGGATCTTAGATCTACAGGGTTAATCAAGTATAGTATCTGGGGGTTTACTTCAAAAGAGATTAAATAATACTAATAAATACCTTGGCATTTGTATAGCCTTTGAACACTGTATCATTTTAGATACCAGTAGCCAAACTTCCCCTGACTGAATCATGAGCTGGAATGCTTCTGCCCTCAGCCCTTTGCTGCGGTGGGTACACTCTCACTTCTTTGCACGGGCTCAGAGAGACAAAGCAGCTGCTGTATCCTCAGCTTAACTGCCCTGTTAAATTGTGTTCACTGTTGTTCTATCTGATCAGAGAGGCACAAAGCATCTGGGATGTATCCAGTGACTCGCACCCCGAGTTGAAATTGCAAAGGAAGAGGTGACTAACTTCTTTAGCTTAAGACAACAAGTTAGGAATCGTGTGCTATATTCGCTGGTAACCTTTAGCTACTTTGGGTATGTCTGCTCTGTAAATGAGGGGTCTGATTGTAACACATGTAGGCATACCTCAACTAGCTTCAATCTTGGGTACCAATAGCAGCATGGACCTCAGCGCGGGCTATACAAGTCCACCTGGGACACTGGGTAATTACTCATAGGACACTGCTGCTGGTACCTGAGCTAGACAGATCAAAGCTAGCGTGAATGTGTCGGCTGATGCTGAAATCATACCTCCAATTGCAATGTAGACAGAGTGGTGCTCCAGTGACATGGGGCACTTGTGAATGACCAGACTGTCCCCTACAGCTGCTCTGTATCACCAGAATGGCACAAAATAGCCAGAGACTATCAATGAGTCTATCCCCACAATCTCCAGGAAGAACACAAAGGAATTACTCACATCAGTGATAGAACAGTTACCTTCCAGAATGAGATATCCGGGAGCAGGAGAGACAGCTTTCTCGGGAACTGGGACATGGTGTAGACCTTGCCTCTGGAATTGGTTGGGATGCTCAGAGCCTCCCAAAGATAGAATCTCCACTTCTTCAGTCTGTCAGTAACCCGCCTGAAATCAGACATTTAAGAAGCAAAACAAAGAAAATGACAACCTCTCATAAAATAGGGAAAGGGGAAAGAAGGGACTACAGTGCTCTCTGTGTTCAATTTATGAATATGTATGACTTGTATATATCTTCATAGTGGTTGTGGTGTACCTGCCTGTATAGATGGGTAGATATGTAGCTTGTTAGACGGACTGATGGATAGGTCAGATAGAAAGAGAAAAATAGACAGATGGGAGGATTAAGAGAAAATTCCTTCAAGGAGAAGAAGGTGAAGAACACTGAAACTGCCCATTTGAAATATTAGAGGATGCAGCTTTTTATTTTCAAAGACGTGTGTTTTGCTTGTTATAAAGAAAGCATATTTTAGATCTAACAGTCCTAAAGTACTTTCCATACATTTTAATCTCTGCAAAACATCCCTCTGAACTCAACAATGTTAGCACCCTTTCTCTGCTCACAGTAACCAGTTCAGGATGCTGCCAAGACCCAGGTAAAATATACAGTGACATGGAGGTAATGTGCGATGTGGAATTGAATCCAACTAGTTCCAGCTAGTTATTATATCTCCACAGAGTGTTCTATTTTCTGCCCAATTTCTTTGCTGGAAGTATTTGTTGTTGAGGAAGAAAAGTCATTTTTCATTTGCTCAACATCTTTTCTGTACGGGTTCCTCTGTTAATTCTCAGAGGACAAATGATCTGAAGTTCCATATTTTAGATGCTCGTCGGATATTCACAGTACGTGTCATTAAGTGTTAAGCATGTCACTGAACCTGTTTTCCAACAAGTGTTTATAATAATATCATTGCAGAGGAGGTATATCTCACACTCATTCTAATGACTACTTCAAATCCTTAGATCTTATTATTAAAAAATCTTCTTTCTTTCTTTCTTTCTTTCTTTCTTTCTTTCTTTCTTTCTTTCTTTCTTTCTTTCTTTCTTTCTTTCTTTCTAAACAGAAAATGAATGAGTTGTTTAAAAAACAACAGAAATCAACCAAAAATACCTTTCCAAATAATGAAGTAAAAATTCTATTCCTTGGAGCTCTCATGTAAAAATAAAAATCAAGATAATTTTTGTGTTTCTATATTTATTTCTTTGGATTTATAACTTTTTAAAACTCACTTGACCTGTGTTCTAAGCACCTATTCACATGCATTAAACATGCCACTCTTAAAAAGCCATTCATAGCTTGGCAGTTGTATGTTAGACAAATGTAACATATGCAAACAAAACACTTTATCATCCCTCAAATGCCCCAAGCTCAGCATCTTCTGCACTTCTCTAAAGCTCATCTTTGCATCATGTCCTTAAGATCAATAGACAAGTCCTATATTGAACCAATGGCAATTTCAGTCATAAGAAGAACAGGAGTACTTGTGGCACCTTAGAGACTAACAAATTTATTAGAGCATAAGCTTTCGTGGACTACAGCCCACTTCTTCGGATGCATATAGGATGGAACATTCCATTCTATATGCATCCGAAGAAGTGGGCTGTAGTCCACGAAAGCTTATGCTCTAATAAATTTGTTAGTCTCTAAGGTGCCACAAGTACTCCTGTTCTTCTTTTTGCGGATACAGACTAACACGGCTGCTACTCCGAATTTCAGTCATGTAGCTCCAGATTATTGTTTCCTAGTCAAATGAAAGAATCCAGTGACCTTTGGAGATTGATTTGGGGTTCGATTTTGAAGGTATTTAGGCGCCTAAATTTGTAGATAGGTGCCTATAGGGATTTTCAGAAGTACCTAGGCACCTAAGTCCTATTGGGAATTAGGCACTTTTGAAAATCCAAATAAGGACCGGTGTAGATCTTTAGATGCTTAAGTCTCTTTAAAAGCCTGGCCCTTTGTTTTTACTCAACGCTGTGAAGGAATCTGACCCTTCATCCCTCGAGTCACTGGATCATATCTCCAGCCAGTGTCAATTGGAGTTGATCCAAGTCAGTGGGCCCAGTTCCAGACAATGTAAATTGCCCACAGTTCCACATAAGTCAATGGCGCCGTACGAGTCACACCAGATGATGTACTGATCCAACGGGAACTTTCCAGTGAGATGTAGAATCGTATCTTACCTGCTCTTGATCTTGACTAGGAATGGGCAAGATCCTCAACCTGTGTAAATTGGCACCGCTTCATTTGCTTCACAGAAGCTGCACCAGTTTGCACCAGAGAACATTAGTGGAGGAGTGTATCTGTAGTATAGGCATGCTCTGAGCATTCAGTATAGTGACATCTTAAGGGTGCTGGTAGTTCAAAAGCATCTAAGGGATTTAAGAGCAAAAATCTCCCATTGACCTTCCATGGGACTTGTGCTTCTAAATCCCCTAGGTACTGTTTTAACTCTCCCCTAAATGAATAGTATAGCTTGATATACAAATATGAATAGTTGGTAGCAGTTTTCACATTCATTGCTTGATTTAACCACAACTCATGATTAAGCCTATTTGTATTTTTCCAAAATAATATGGGGGATAATTTCAGTGTCATGAAGAATATTCAACCTTTCAATAAAACAGGCTTCAATTCTCTAAGGTGATTTGTGTGAGAGCAATTCAGACTTCTTAACAATAGAGCAAGACTGGCTCTAAAGCTTTGGACGAAGAGACAGGAATTTATAAAAGCCTGAAATCTACTTACCCTACCAGATTGACAGAATGTTATAGAGATAGAGAGATTCTGGTTCATTTCTTGGGTATGTTTTACAGAACAGTCATTAGAAAGAATCTGAGTGGAGAAAAGATTATAATGTCAAAGAATTTACCTTAGCATTGGGAGACTGATTCATGCTTTTTCACCAATTGTTGGATACTGCTCTTATGTTCCTAGAAAGGAGAAAGAGAACTGAACCTACCATAACAAGGAGAAGTTAGATCAGATACCACAGGTATCACAGCTAGCATAACAATGTAGAAAATTCTCCAACTCTTGGAGGGTATAAAAAAGACTGGATGACTTCGGAATGACATATTGTAACTCAACCACAAGTATTGTGCCCAGAGCAGAATTACCAGGTGAAATTCTATTTTCCATCCCATAGAGATGTTCAGTGGAAAAATAATTGATTAATAGATAGATGTCTACTGGGAATCAATGGTAGTTTGGTGCCCAGGGACTTCTGAAAATCACACTAGATAAATACTTGCTTTTTAGGTGCCTAAATTCTTTTGAAAATTTGGTCTTAAGTTACACAACTACATTGAGTTTCATTGGAATTTGGGCACCTAAAAACCCTTAGCTTATATGAAAAGCTCAGCTTTTCTGCTTACTATCCTGAATCTTGTTAGGAAGGAAAATCGGTTTTAGAGGATTGGTGTGCTAGTCTTGGACTTTGCTCTGCTACTGTCAATGCTGCATTTGTTCTGTGGATAGTTGTACATTGATCTCAAATGTCTGACAGTTCAGCACTCTCATGAAATGCAAAATTATTTTAATTGTTTCCATTAAAATTAGAATTGACTAAATGTTTATTTATGAAAAATACAGATGGAGAAAGGACTATTACACAGAATTGTACGAAACATTAACAGATTGACTCATGCCTTCTCATTATCATTTTGTTGCTTTACTTGTAGTTATCCAGAAGCATTTCACAGGTTGGGGAACAACTTTGCTGTTCTCCAACCAAAGGCTTCTCTCAGAGCAAGCTTCACAGTCTTGTTTCTGAGGCTGTAGATAAAGGGGTTGAGGAAAGGGTACAGTACGGTGTTCAGCAGAGCCACCCCTTTGTTGACATCCAAGGAGAAACTTCCTGAAGGCCTGGCATACAAAACAATGCAGCTTCCATAGACGACAGCCAAAGCTGTGAGATGGGACCCACAGGTAGCAAAAGCTTTCTGTTTGCCTGTGACTGTTGGGATTCGCAGAATAGAGAAGAAGATGCTCACATATGACAACATTATCAAGCATAATGAACTCAGCACTACAGTTGTGCTCAAAATGGAGTCTGCTCTCCTAATCCCACTGGTGTCAGTGCAGGACAGTAGGAAAAGGGGTGTGTTGTCACAAAAGAAATGGTTGATCACATTTGGCCCACAGAATCTCAGCTTCGAAATCAGGACCATCCGTACACTTATAACTGTGAAACTTCCCACCCATGAAACAAGGACTAGCTGAATGCAGAGTCTCTGATTCATGATGGTGGCATGTTGCAAAGGGCGGCAGATGGCAACATAGTGATCAAAGGACATGACCATTAAAAGGGTGAACTCCGTAGCCCCAAGAGTGAAATAGAAGAAGGTCTGGGCCATGCAGCCATTCAATGAAATGGTTTTGCTGACTGAGAGAAAGGTCAGCATCATTTTAGGGCTTGTGACCGAGGTGAACCAGATTTCCAAGAAGGACAAATTGGCAATGAAAAAGTACATGGGAGAGTGGAGTCGATGATCCACCCACACTATGAAAATGATGACCACGTTGCCCATCACTGTGATCAGGTAGGTGAGGAGAAGAATCAGGAACAGAAAAATCTTCAGTTTCTCACCAAGGCTGGAAAATCCCAGTAGGATGAACTCAGACACAGCCGTTTCATTTCTTTCCTCCATGTCCAACTTCTTTAGAAAGAGTAAATATGAAAATAAGTGAATGGCATTTTCGTGTATTCATAGATTTTTAAAGCCGGATGGAACCCTTGTGATCTTTTAGCCCCACTTTGTACATAATATATGACATATGATTTTACCTAATAACTCCTCCATTAATCCTGTAATTTGTTGTCATAAGAACAACCATACTGGGTCCAACCAATTGTCCATCTAGCCCAATATCCTGTCTTCTGACAGTGGCTAAAGCCAGGTGCTTCATAGGTAATGAACAAAACAGGGCACTTATTGGGTGATCCATACCCTGTCATTCACTCCCAACATCTGGCCATCAGAGACTCAGACACACAGAGCATGGGATTGCGTCCCTGACCATCTTGGTTAATAGCCCTTGATCGACCTATCCTCCAGGAATTTATCTAAACCTTTTTTGAACCCAGTTATACTTTTGGCCTTCACAACATCCCCTGGGAATGAGTTCCACAGAATGACTGTGTGTTGTGTGAGGAAATACTTCCTTTTTTTGTTTTAAACTGGATGCCTATTAATTTCATCAGGTGACCCCTGGTTCTGGCGTTCCACGGAGAGGTAAATAACACTTCCCTATTCACTGTCTCCACACCAGTCATGACTTTCTAGACCTCTCTCATATCCCCCCACAGTCATCTCTTTTCCAAGATGAAGAGTTTCAGTCTTTTTAATCTCTCCTCATATGGGACCTGTTCCATACCCCTAATTATTTTTGTTACCCTTCTCTGTACCTTTTCCATTTCTAATACATAATATGCCCACTCCTAGAGCACTATGGGCAGTTCTGGTCGCCCCATCGCAGAAAAGATCTATTTATATCATCGCATTATGTTATTTGCAATCTTATTATCTATCCTTTTGGTAATGGGAATCATTCCCAACATTCTGTTCGCTTTTTTGACTACTTCTGCACATTGAGTGGATGTTTTCAGAGAACTATCCACAATGACTCCAAGATCTCTTTCTTGAGTGATAACTAATTTAGACCCTATTATTTTGCATGTGAAGTTGTGATTATGTTTTCTCATATACATTACTTTGCATTTCTCAACACTGAATTTCATCGGCGATTTTGTTTCCCAATCACCCGGTTATGTCGGATCCTTTTGTAATTCTGCTTTCGACTTAACTATCTTATATAATCTTGACTCGTTTGTGAACTTTGCCATCTTTGTGCAGCGGCAATCAAAAAAGCTAACAGTGAAAAGAAGATCATGGCATCCAGGCGTCCAAGCTGCTGTGTCACTGAGCACCCAGAAGCATGTGTTCTTTTTGGTCATTGTTTTGCAACATAATTCCATTATAGATTCCTCCGCTGGAAGGGACCACTGAGTTCATCTAGTCTCATCGCCTGTATAACTCCTGCCATTGAACTTCCTCAAAATAATTCCTTTTAACGAGATCCTATCTTTCAGGAAAAATCCCGTCTTGATTTAAATATTGCCAGTGATGGAAAATCCACCACTACACTTGGTGAGTTGTTCAAATGGTTAATTCCCCTCACTGTTAAAAAAGGTGCACCTTAGTTCCTATTTGAATTTTTTCTAGCTTTCACTTTCAGTCATTTGGTCTTGTTCTACATTTTTTCTGCTAGACTAAAATATTTGCTCCCCACGTAGGTACTTATTGACTGTGAGCAAGTTACCTTTTAAAGTTCTCTTTGTTAAGATAATTATATTGAACTCCTTCAGTCTATCACATTCAGTAATGTTTTCCAAAGCTTTAATCGTTTCGTGGTTCAGAACTGGATACAGGATTCCAGCAGCAGTTGCACCAGCACCAAATGGAAAGGAAGAACACACCCCTTCTCCTTCTCAATATTCCTGTTTTCACACCCCAGGATTGCATTAGACTTTTTTGGCCACATCACTGAACTGGGAGCTCATGTTCGGCTAATTATTTACTGTGACTCCTGAGTCTTTTTCAGAGTGAAGTTTGCTTACGACATCCAATAACAATATCTCATGCAATGCAATTTCAAGTGAACATAGTCCCTTCTCCACACTCATGAGTGACCTGTAGCAGTGTTTTTCAGGCTTTTAATGTTGGTGAATCATTAATCAAAGTAAAAATGTTCACAATCCCATTACATTTACTATAAAGAGTAAAACTGCTATCAATGTTAACAGTGATAACCCTACCAAATACAAGTATTACATTCGATCTCAGAAACTTTGAAGGTTTTTACCACCCCAAGTTTGTTCTGGAAATTTGATTTGTCAGGATTGTAATAAAAAATTCAGTGCCTCTCCCCCCCCCCACATTGCTTTAATGCCAAAGCTCCCAGAAACAACACCCATCTGTTTAGAAACACAGATCTAATGTGCTCTCGGCCATCATATAAATCATAGGAGTTTATCTAGTAATTTCTCCATTAAGCCCACAACTTGTGGATGAAGTAGGGGATATCTTTTAGAAAGACCTCCAAACTCAACACAAAGACTACAAGTAACAGAATATCCACTATATCTCTAGGTAAATTGTCTCAATAGTTAATGACTCTCACCCTTCAAAATGTGCTCCTTACTTCTTGTTTGAATTTGTTTTTCTTCAGCTTCAAACCATTGGATACTTTTTTCTGTTAGGCTAAAGAGTCCTCAACTGTCAGAAATCTCTTCCCCATGTAGGCATCTCTAAATCATGATCAAGTCATCTCTGAACCTTCTCTACAATAATATAAATAGATTGAACTTCACTACTGTATTCTATAGCTCCACCTTGCTAATTCCTTCCCTTATTCCCCTTTTCTACAGCAGTGACAAGGCAAAAGCAGTAGCTAAAGATCACTGAGACACCCCTTCTAGTGATAGACTCAAGGAGCTCAGTCTCTCTAGTTTAAAAAGGAGAAGTTGAAGGGGTGATTCGGTTACAGCCAAAGGTACAGGGGGAGCAAATGGACTCTTCTCTTTAGCAGAGACAGGTATTACAAGCTCCTTGGCCAGAAGTTGAAGCTAGAAGAATTTGGGACTGGAAATAAAAGTATAATTTTTTAAAAGTGAGGATAATTAACAATTGGAATTACTTACCAAGGGCTGTGGTGGAGTCTCCATCACTGACCGTTTTTATATCAAGATTGGATATTTTTTTTCCTAAAAGATCTGCTCTAGGAATTTTTTTCTGGGAAGTTCCAGGGCCGGTGTTAGAGAGGAGGCCAGCCCAGATGATCACAAGGGTCCCTTCTGGCCATCTGATCTATGAATTTATGAGTCATGGAACATCAAAGCATAGCTATAGACACCATAATTTTGTATCTTCATCTTCTCAGACCTGCTGAACATTGGATGCTATCATTTAGAAATGAAACAGAAACCGCATCGCTTTCTCTGACGTTCTCTCTCCATTGCTTTCTCAGCATCTTTCCTGCTGAGTTCATCTGGTGAAAAAAACTTTGCTTTCACACACTCTGTAAATAAGGTTTTGAAAATGCTATGATTTCCTTTGAGACCTGGCAACACCAATGGGAAATTACAAGAGGCAAGAAATCTCCTAGGACAATCTGAGATGAATGATCAAATTGAACACAGAAATGGTCATCTTTAAGGCTAAGCTTTTTCAAAAGACTAAGGGAGTTAGATGCAGTACTCCCATGATCTTTCCATGGGATTTAGGTGCTCAAATCCCTTAGGAAACATTGAAATCCTATCATAAACTGTTAGGGCAGAACTCAGTGATTAATTCAGCTTTTTTGCACTTCTCAGATTTTAATGGTTTTTCATGATTTTTCCATCAAAGTTTGGAATTATGCTGTGAAAGGTAACAGACAAATGTTACTCTTAAATAGTCACAAAATTCTTTACCTCTTTTGTAAACACCTCTATTGATTTATGTTCTAAGATAGATAGATTGTAAATGGAATGGCAAACCAGTGAGTATTTGTGAGCATAGCTCTGTGTTTAACAACTTCATATGTGGCTGGCAATTAAAAAAAATAAATGTTGATTTAGGTTGGACCAAAAAATAATTTAAATAAATCGGTGAATTAAAAAGTAAAAAATAACCCAAAATTTATTTTGGGTCAAATGACAAAACTGAAATAAAAGGTTTCAGTCTTGGGCATATTCAAATATTTTCTATGGGTTTTTTTAATGTAAAGGAAACTTTGAGACAAAAATGTTGCTTGCACTGAAAAACTTAAACACAACTCTTGGAAAATGTTGCAATGAAATATTTTGATTTTATTTTTAAATGTGGCTGACCCAGTTCAGTGAAACTAACATGAATTTGTAAAATTTTAGTGTTGCTGAATCAGAATTTTAGACCAAAGAGTGTTTCAGCCAAAAAGGTTCACCCACTTCAATTTATGAGCATCTGTATGTATTACACCAGGCTTGTGTGTGAATTTCTTGATACTGAGATGGGCCAAAATGAAATTCCTTTTACCAAATCAAATGGGCAGTTTAGAATATTCTTCTAATAGGAAACTGCTAACAGTGTAATCTTAGAGGTCAAGATCAAGGAAGAAAAAGAGAGTAAACTTCCATCCAGAGACAGGCAACACCAGTCAAGACAACTGATTTTATTGTCATAATAATTATTTGAGTTTCATGTGGGGTTGGAGTTTCACTATGAGGCATGCTTACCTGAACATTCATTACGCACACAGAATTATAAGCTAGGAAGATTCTACAGCTTTTCTCTGAGAATAGAAATCTCAGGTATGTCTATTAGGCCCCATCTACACTATTGCTAACACTTTCCAAGCCACTATAGAGATCTGGATGCCTGATTCTGCAATGTCCGACTTGGAGAAGGGCAGCCATAGAAACCATCTTTAAAAAGGGGAAGAAATGGGAGCAAGGAATTATACATCAGGCAGCCCAACTTCAGAACCTGGAAAGCTACTGGAAATAAATGATTAAACAACTGATGCGTAAGTACCTAGGTAATAACACAGTTATAAGGCATGGCCAGAATGGATTTGTCAAGAACAAATCAGGCCAAACCAACCTAATTTCCATCCTTGAGTAGGTTACTGGCCTAATGAAGGGGGACATTATTATATTAGATTTTAATAATGCTTTTGTCATAGTCCCACATTACATTCTCAGAAGAAAACTACAGAAATGTGATTTAGATGAAATTACTATCAGGTGGGTACTCAACTGGTTGGAAAACCATACGGAAGAATAGTTATCAATCACAGATTCATAGGGTGATAATGGCCCGCAAGGGTCATCCAGTCTACCCCCTGCCAAGATACAGGATTTGTTGTGTTTAAACCATCTAATGGTTCACTGTGAAATGGGGAGGTCCTATCTAGGTGTCAGTCCTCTGTCTGGTACTAGTCATTATTTTAATTAATAACTTTGATCACAGAGTGCTTATCGAATTTGCAGATGATGCCAAGCTGTGAGGGGTTCCGAGCACTTTGGAGGACAGGATGAGAATTCAAAATGACTTTGGCAGAGGATTGATCTGAAATCAACAAGATGAAATTCAAGAAAGACAATTACAAGGTTCTACACTTAGAAAAGAAAAACTGAATGCACACCTACAAAATGAGAAATATAAAATGCTAGGTACTGCTGAAAATAGTCTGGGGATTATAGCAGCTCGCAAATTCAGTATGAGTCAACAATGCAAGGCAGCTGAGAAAAAGGTTAATATCGTTCTAAGGTATAACAATAGGAGTCTTGTAGGTAAAACCGAGCAGCTAATTGCCCTCACTCTACTCACCACTGGTGAGGTCACAGCTGGAGGATTGTGTATGTGATACCCGAGTCCTGTTGAAAGTGGTGTGACTCGAAGGAAGCTCACCCTGCTACTATCTGTGATGTGTTTGCTCTGTGGATAACGGCACATTGATCTCAATTGTCTGACAGTTTAGCACTCTGAAGAAAGATTTAATTATTCTAATTATTTCCATGAAAAATACAAAGCTCTGACCATTTATTCATAAAACAACAGATGGAGAAAGGATCATTACACATAATTGGGCTAAACATTAGCAGATTGACTCATGCCCATTCATTATCTTTTGGTTGCTTTGCTTCTGTCTATCCAGAAACACATTATAGATTTGGGAACAACTTTGTTGTGCTCCAACTGAAGGTTTCTCTCAGGGCAAGTTTCACAGTCTTGTTTCTGAGGCTGTAGATAAAGGGGTTGAGGAAAGGGTACAGTACGGTGTTCAGCAGAGCCACCCCTTTGTTGACATCTGAGGAGGCACTTCCTGAAGGCCTGGCATACAAAACAATGCAGCTTCCATAGGCAATTGCCAAAGCTGTGAGATGGGAACCACAGGTTGAAAATGATTTCTGTCTGCCTGTGGCTGTTGGGATTCGCAGAATAGAGAAGAAGATGCTTCCATAAGACAACATGGTTAAACATAATGAACTCAGGACTATAGTTGAGATCAGAATGGAATCCACCCTTCTAACCCCACTGGTGTCAGTGCAAGAGAGTTGGAAAAGGGGAGAATTGTCACAGAAGAAATGGTTGATCACATTCGGCCCACAGAATCTCAGCTTCGAAATCAGGACCATCCGTAAACTTATAACTGTGAAACTTCCCACCCATGAAGCAAGAACTAGTTGCACACAGAGTCTCTGCTTCATGATGCTGGCGTATTGCAAAGGGCGGCAGATGGCAACATAGCGATCAAAGGACATGACCACTAGGAGGCAGAACTCTGTACCACCCAAGGCAAAATAGAAGAATGACTGGGCCATACAGCCATAGAATGAAATGTTTTGGTTGATTGAGACGAAGTTCAGTATCATTTTAGGGCTTGTGACAGAGGTGAACCAAGTTTCCAAGAAGGACAAATTGGCGATGAAAAAGTACATGGGAGAGTGGAGTCGGCAATCCACCCACACTATGAAAATGATGACCACATTGCCCGTTATTGTGATCAGGTAGGTGAGGAGAAGAACCAGGAAGAGGAAAGTCTTTAGTTTCTCACCAAGGCTGGAGAATCCCAGTAGGATGAACTCAGACACAGCCGTTTCATTTCTTTCCTTCATGTCCGACATCAGCCTTGGCTGTAGAAAGAGTAACAGTGAAAATAAAAGGCATTTTCACAGAGTCATTGATATTAAAGCCAGATGGAATCTTGTCATCGTCTAATCTATGTCCATATCGTATGACGTAGTGTTTTACCTGGTATCTCCTCCGTTAATCTCCTAACTTGTTGCCGTGACCTGCTTCTCCCTGGGAACACCCTTATTCAACATCAGTATCCCAAGTTTGGTACTACAGCCCTTTTACACCTCTAAACTTCCTCTACTGAAGCTTTCAGGTAAATAAAAGGTGCAGTTTTTTTTCATAATTCTATTTCAACGGTCCTGCAGGTTGTTTTAAAACCCACCAACAAACTGTGCCCGAGCTCTGTGTTTGAAAAACCAGTAATCTTGTATTTAACATGACCAAACATCAATATAGACAAAGAATTCAGTCACCTTCTAGTTTCACGCTGCTAGTGAAGTCGGATTTTATCAGAGTCTGGCAGCGATTCCCTTCCTGATCAGAGTCCAGGTCCCTGAATGACCTCTTTGATCCAGTTCCTCCTGTCCTCTGGAGACAACCGATGACCCGTTAAATAAATGAAAAAAAGAATAAGCCATCCAGGAGTCCAAGCCCCTGTGAGTCTGGGCATTCAGCAGCATAGATTCTTTTTGGACTTTTTTTTTTACAACATACTCCATCATAGATTCCAGGGCCCGAAGGAACCTCTCTAATCATCTAGTCTGACAACATATATAACTCCAGCTGTTGAACATCCCAAAATAGAGCCTATCTCTTAGAAAAACACCTAATCTTCATTTAAAAACTACCAGTGTTGGAGAATTGTAAATTGTTCAGCTGCTTAATTCCCCCTCACTATTCAAAAATGTGCACCTTTTTTGCAGTCAGAATATTTCTAGCTTTGACTTCCAGTCATTTGACCTTGTTATAGCTTTTTCTGCAATGCTGAAATATTTGTTCTTCATGTAGGTACTTACAGACTGTGATCAAGTTACTTCTTTCTTAAGCTGAGTTTATTGTACTCCTTGAATATAACACTCTAAGGAATGTTTTCCAAATCTTTAATCATTCTTGTGACTCATCTCTCAACCTCCCCATTTGATTAACATCCTTCTTCAACTGTGCACTCCAAAACTAGACACAAGTATTCCACAGCGGTTGCGTCAGTGATAAATACAAAGGAAAAACAACCTCTCTTCTCCTTCTCAGGACTCCCCTGTGTTTATACCCGAAGACGGCATTCAGCTGTTTGGCCACAGGACCGAACTTGGAGCTCATGTTCAACTGATTATTCACCATGACCTCTCAGTTGTCTCAGTCAATTCTGTAATACATCTCACACAATGCAATTTCAAGTTAACATAGTCCAAGCTCCACACTTATGCTTGACCTGAAGCAATATTTGTCAACCTTTCAAAGTGGGCGAACCCTTAATCAAATAAAAAATATTCACAACCCCATTATATTTACTATAACGAGTAAAATAGTTATCAATGATAACAATAAGCCTATTTAATACAACTACTACATTTGAGCACAGAAACTTTGAAGCTTTTGATGGCCCCAAATATATTCTGGAAATTTTTTTTCTTTGCGTCAGAATTATAATAAAAAGGTCAATCCCTCACGTATCACCCAATTGCTTTTCATGTGACCACCCTCAGAGCAAACGACCAATTAGTTGCCAAAAAAGATCTAATTTGCTCTCAGCATCACAAACCATTAAATTGTATCTAGTAATTTCTCAATTAAGCCTACAACTTGTGGTTGAAGTAGAGAATATCTTTTAGAAAGGTATTCAAACTCAATTTAAAGTCTTCATGTGATGGAATATCCACCAAATCTCTAGGTAAATTGTCCCAATAGTTAATAAATCTGACCCTTAAAAATGTGCACCATTCTTCTTGTTTGAATTTGTCTATCCTCAGCTTCAAATCACTGGATACTTTTTTTGATAGGTTAAAGAGTCTTCTACTATCACAAATGTTTTCCCTCCATAGGCACTTGTATGCTATGATAAAGTCATGTATGTCACTTTTCTTAAATAATCTAAATAGATTGAGCTTCGCTACTATATTCTATTGCTCCAGCACTACATTTACCTTCCTGAATTTTTCATTTGTACACCTTTTCTACAGCAGTGACATAACTAATGTGGTAGCTAAAGATCCACTTGAACAAGCCCTATGGGCTGAAGAAGTTCAATCTATTTAGCTTAACCAAGAGATGTTTACGGGGTGACTTGGTTAGAGTCAACATACCCATTTGGGACGCAAGTGGGCTCTTCCATGTAGCAGAGAAACGCATAATGTGATCCATTGGATGGAAGTTGGAACAAGACAAATTCACTCTGGAAATAAGATGTGCATGTTTAAGAGGGTGGATAATTAACAATTGGAACAACTTATCGAGAGTTATGGTGGAGTCTCTGGGAATTTTTAGTGGTAATTTCTATGGCCTGTGTTAAAAAGGAGACCAGCCTGGATGATGACAATGATCCCTGCTAGCCTTCTAATCTATGAATTTATGAGCCATGGAACAGCATAGGGATAGCCATACCATAGTTTCATATCTTTACCTTTCCAGACTGGCTGAGCAATGGATGCTGTCATTCAGAAAAGAAACAGAAAACATCTTTCTCTGAAAATCTCAGTCTCTCTGTCTCTGTTGCTCTCTCAGAATCTCTCCTTCTCTGTGCAGCTGGAGAAAATCCTTGCCTTCACCCACTCTATAAATAAGTTTTGAAAGTGTGATGATTTCATCTGAGGACTGACAACACCAATAGAAAATTACCAGAAGCAAGAAATCTCCTAGGACAACCTGAGATGGATGATCAAATTGAACACAAAAATGGTCATCTTTAAGGCTAAGATTTTTAAGATGACTAAGGCAGTTAGATGCAGAGCTCATATAATCTTTCAATGGGAGTTAGGTGCTCAAATCCCTTATGAATAATTGATAATCCCACTATAAATTGTCAAGGGAGAACTGGGTGATTAGTTCAACTTTTTTGAATTTTCCAACTTTTCATGATTATTTCCATCAGAGATTGGAATCGTGCTGTGAAAGGAAACTAAAATATATTACTCTTAAACATGCATGAAGTTCTTTATCCCTTTTAAAAACCCTTCTATTGACCATGTTCTAAAATAAACAGATTGTAGGTGGAATGGGAAAGTAGTGTTTATTTGGGAGTGTAATTGTGTGAATAATGTTTTTTGCAGTTAGCTGGTAACTGAAAAAAAATAAAAATAATTTTTGGTTCAGAAATTAATGGGAAAAAAAGTTTGGTGAATGCAAATGATAAAAACCCCCACACATTTCTTTTGGGTCAAATGACAAAATTGAAATGCATAGCTTTTAATATGGAGCCCGTAAAATGTTTTCTATTTTTCAAATCAAGGCAGTGGAATTTTGAAACACAAAGGTGGCTTTGCACTGAAAAACAGAGACATTTCCTGTGGGAAATGCTGCAATGAGACATTTGATTTTTTTTAAACACATGGCTAATACCCTTCAGTGAAACCAACATGAATTTGCAAAACCTGTATGTGTTGCTAAATGTGCATTTGAGCCCAAAAATAGTTTCAGCCACAAAAGGTCACCCACTTCTACTTCTGAGCACCTGCATGTGTGTTGTGCCATTTTTCAACGAGAATCACTTGATATTGAGATGGGACAGAATGACATTCCCTTTAGCAAATCCTATGGGAAGTTAGAATACTGTTCCAATAGCAGACTGCTAACAGTATTCTTTTAGAGGCCAAGAACAGAGAACAGATTTTTATCCAAAGATACACAAAAAGACTCAGGCAGTTCGGTGCAGTCTCCCAGAGAACCAGAGAAGGGCGACTGTCAGTTCAGTGCCGGGCTTACAGTGGCGCCAGTGGCTCCATGGAGCCAGGCCCATGGCCTGCTCCGCTTGCACTGCGCCCCGAGACCCCGCTGGCTCCCCCCGCCCACCACTTGCTCCTCTCTGCCTGCCTCCTGTCCAAGGGCTCCTCTCCACTGCCTGGCCCCACCCCCCTGCTTCTCTCTGCCCCCTGGCCGGACCCCAGTGCACCTCTGGCTCTGGGCAGTCTCTGCTTCCCACCACCTGTGGGGCCCTGCCTGGCTCCCCGGAGCTGAGCCCCCTGGGACTGGTGCAGAAGCCTGGCCAGTCTCAGCTGTGTGTGGGGGGGGACGACAGTGTAGGGGAGGGAGGGCTTGGCTGGGCCTCTCCAGGCAAGAGTGTCTTGAGGGAGCCTGGCCGGGGCAGGCCCAGGCCTGACCGATCGCGTCACTCCCGAGGGGCCGGAGCGATTCCCGGCCCTGGGACCGGCCCTGACTGCGCTGCCGGCTCAGCCCAGCAGACACAGTCGCCTCCCAGAGGGCCAGTGAGTGTGGCTGGGAGGCAGGACGTGGGGGAGTGGGTCTCTTAGGGGCCGGGGGGGGGGGGGGGGGGGGGCGGGGGGGGGGGGGGGAAGAGCGCTGTGTGTTGGGGCACTAGGGAGTGGGGGTTCTGTGGGGGGCACTGGGCAGGCGTGGTGTTGTGCAGGGCGCTGTGCATTTTGGAGGGGTCAGGGGGTGAGGAGCGCTAGGCATAGTGGGTCTGTGGGGGCTCTGGCCATAGGGAGTTGGGGGGGTGTTGGGCAGGGGGAGCTGTGTGGCGCGGCATGGGCCATCCCCCCAAGGGAAAGGGGCATGCTGGCAGCACAGGGCTGGGCAGACCACTGTGCATCTGGCAACTGCCGGTTTGTAAATTGTGCCCTCGCATTGGGCAGAGCAGGCTGTCCCTGCCATGCCATGCCCCATTGCCCCTGGCTGGCCCCTTGCTCTGCGGACTGGCCTCCCTGCACCATCCTCCATTGCCTCTCTGGGAGCCCACAAATATGTTTGGTGCCGGGCCCACAAAAGGTTAATCCGGCCCTGACTATAATAAGTTACTTTTTTAAAAAAGGGAATGTAGTGAACCCAGAGTATTGTGCACCAGTCAGCTTCACTTCAAGACCTGGAAAGATATTGGAACAACTTGTTAAACAATCAATGTGCCAACACCGAGATGACACTAGTGAAATACAGAATAGCCAGCATGGATTTATCAAGAATAAATCTTGTCAAACAAACTTAATTTCCTTCTCTGAGAGGTTTAGTGGCCTTGTAGATAGAGGAGAAGCAGTAGACAGGATCTGTCTAGATTGTAGTAAGGTTTTTGACACCGCTCCACATGACATTCTCATAAGCAAACTAGGGAAATGGGGTCTAGGTAAAATTACCCTAAGCTGGGTGCACAACTGGTTGAATGACCATATCCAAAGAGTAGTGACCAGTGGTTCGCTGACAAACTCGGAGGGAGTATCTAGTGGGGTCTCCAGGGGGTCAGACCTGGATCTGGTACAGTTCATTATTTTCACCGATGACTTGCATAATGGAGTAGAAAGTATGTCTATAACATTTGCAGAAGACACCAAGCCATGATGTGTTGCAAGTACTTTGGAGGAGAGGGTTAGAATTCAAAACAACCTTGGCAAATTAGAAAATTGGAGTGAATTCAACAAGATGAAATTCAATAAAGAGAAATGCAAAATACTTCATTGAGGAAGGAAAAATCAAATGCAGAATTCCAAAATGGGGGGTGACTGGCAGGGCCGGCTCTAGCATTTTTGCCGCCCCAAGCACACACACACACACACACACTCAAAACGCCCCAAGCGGACGCACACACACACACACACAAAACGCCCCAAGCACGCGCACACACACACACACACACACACAAAACGCCCCAAGCGCACACACACACACACACACACACACACAAAAGCTGCGATCGAGATCGGCGGCAATTCAGCGGAAGGTCCTTCGCTCTGAGAGGGAGTGACGGCCCTGCCGTCAAATTGCTGCCGAACGGCCGGATGTGCCGCCCCCTCTTCATTTGCCGCCCCAGGCACCTGCTTGCTAGGCTGGTGCCTGGAGCCGGCCCTGGTGACTGGCTAGGGGGTAGAAGTGCTGAAAAGTATCTGGGGCTAATACTGAATCACAAACTGGATATGAGTCAATAATGTGATGCAGTTGTTAGAAAGGATAATAGCATTCTGGGGCGTAATAACAGGAGAGCCGTAGGTAAAACATTGGGGGCAATTGTCCCACTCTACATGCACTGGTGAGGCCTCAGCTGGAGTACTGTGTCCAGTTCTGGCCACCACATGTTAGCAAAGAGGTGGATATAATGCAGTAGAAAGTGCGTCTATATAATGTGTAGATGGCAGCAAGTTGGGAGGTGTAGCAAGTACTTTGGAGGACAGGATTAGAATTCGACATGACCTTGATACATGAGAGAATTGGTGCTTTCATTTCAGCACCTCCTTTTTCTTTGAGGATTAATTATTTGTGTTCTAGATTTCAAGTGTGAGTGTGAAAATATTTTTTCCCCCCAGTACTTATTACTATGGGTGAAACAGAAACACAATGTGAAAATTAGAACATCTGAAATGCTTAGTCAATCTGGTACAATGAGAATGGAAGACAGGCGGGGGGGGGGAGGGTCTGGTGGGAAATCTAGATCTACATTTTATGGATCCAAAATGTGTTCTCCTTCTGCATCAGAATGAAACCAAGACCTTTTGTCATTTATTATGAAACAGGTTTGCTGTTCAGGACAGTATTGTTGGTCAATTCTAGAAAGAAAAACAGCACTGATCCTAGAGGCTAATGTCTTGGATTATGGCTTGGAACTGGGGAGACTCAGGTTCCAATCACTATTTGGCCTGATTTGAAGCTGGGAGTTCGACAGGTGTCTTTCACAGGATCTGCAGTTGAAGAATCTCTCTCTCTAAAAATTTGTTCTGTATCTGAGAAACCGCTATACTGTGACTAACATTCTACTGCTACTGATAGACACGATGAAAATCTGAAATCTCACCTCAGAGGTAGTCGGATTTTGCATGTTTATCTCTACAGACTAGGATATCGATCCATTGGATTGGTGAGCAAGACTTGGACTCAAAAATCCTAACTTCAGAGCCTAGGTCAGCCACAGATTTTTTTTCCAGACCTTAGGCAATTCAGTTCTTGTACCCTTTCCTTAGATATTTAGGTATAAAAAAATCCAGACAGTGTTGTCCTACCCCACAAGGGTGTTGTGAAGTTTTCAGAAGCTGCAGTGATAACTAAAGAAGTGGTGTACATATATCTAGTGCCAAGTGCTATTGAAAGTCGTGTAATAAAAGGAAGTTTACTCTGCTACTCTCAATGAAGTGTGAGTTCTGTGGATCATTGCACATTGATTTCCAGGGTCTGACAATTCAGCACTTTCAAGAAAGGCTTAATAATTCTTACCATTTCCTTGAACACTAGCATTCAATGAACCTTTATTTATAAAAAAACACCATGTGAATCATTACACATAACTTGGCTACACATTAGTAGATAGATTCATGCCTTTCTATTACCCCTCCATTGCTTTTCTTGTATCTATTTGGAAGCATGTCACAGATTGGGGAACAACTTTGCAGTACCCATCCTAAAGGTTTCTCTCAGGGCGAGTTTGACAGTCTTGTTTCTGAGGCTGTAGATAAAGGGGTTGAGGAAAGGGTACAGTACGGTGTTCAGCAGAGCCACCCCTTTGTTGATATCTGAGGAGGCACTTCCTGAAGGCCTGACGTACAAAACAACGCAGCTTCCATACCCAATTGCCAAAGATGTGAGATGGGAACCACAGGTAGCAAAAGCTTTTCGTCTGCCTGTGGCCGTTGGGATTCGGAGAATAGAGAATAAGATGCTCACATATGACAACATCGTTAGGCATAATGAGCTCAGCACTATGGTTGAGATCAAAATGGAATCCACCCTTCTAACCCCACTGGTGTCAGTGCAGGAGAGTTGAAAAACGGGTTCCTTGTCACAAAAGAAATGGTTGATCACATTTGGCCCACAGAATCTCAGCTTCAAAATCAGGACCATCCGTAAACTTATAACTGTGAAACTTCCCACCCATGAGCCAAGCACTAGTTGGATGCAGAGTCTCTGATTCATGATGGTGGCGTATTGCAAAGGGTGGCAGATGGCAGCATAGCGATCAAAGGACATGACCACTAGGAGAGCTGACTCTGTACCACCTAAGGCAAAACAGAAGAAGGACTGGGCCATGCAGCCGTGGAATGAAATGGTTCTGCTGACTGAGAGAAAGTTCAGCATCAGCTTAGGAATTGTGACCGAGGTGAACCAGATTTCGAGGAAGGACAAATTGGCGATGAAAAAATACATGGGAGAGTGGAGTCGATGATCCACCCACACTATGAAAATGATGACCACGTTGCCCGTCACTGTGATCAGGTAGGTGAGGAGAAGAACCAGGAAGAGGAATATCTTCAGTTGCTCTCTAAGGCTGGAAAATCCCACGAGGATGTACACAGACACGGCCGTTTCATTTCTTTCCTCCATGTCTAACATCAGCTTTGTCTGTGGAAAGAGTTACAGTGAAAATAAGAGCATGGTATCCAGGAGTCCAAGTCTCAGTGTCTCTGAGCACCCAGCAGCACATGTTCTTTTATGTTTTTGTCTTGCCACATAATTCCACCAGGAATTCATGGATTCCTGGGACAGCAGGGACCTTTGTGATCACCTCATCTGACTGCCTGTATAACTCCTGCCATTCAACTCCCCCCCCCCCCCAAATGCCTTTTAACTAGAGCCTATCTTGTGGGGAAACATCCCATCTTCATTTAAATGTTGCCAGTGATGGAGAATCCACCACAGCCCTTGGCGAGTTGTTCAAATGGTTATTTCCTCTCACTATTAAAAAAAGTGCATCTTAGGTCCAATCTGAATCTTTCTATCTTTCTATCTTTCACTTCCAGACGTTTGGTATTGTTATACATTTTTCTGATTGATTGAAATATTTGTTCTCCAGGTAGCTACTTATAGACTGTGAACAAGTTACATTTTAAATTTCTCTTTGCTAAAATAATTGTATTGAGTTCCTTCTGTCTGTCACAATACATAATGTTTTCCAAAGCTTTTATCATTCTGCTGGTTTATCTCTGAACCCTTGCCCATTTATCAGCATCCTTCCCCAATTGAGAACACTAGAATATATATATATATATATATATATATGGAGATATACCTATCTCATAGAGCTGGAAGGGACCCTGAAAGTTCATCAAGTCCAGCCCCCTGCCTTCACTAGCAGGACCAATTAATGATTTTGCCCCAGAGCCCCAAGTGGCCCCCTCAAGGATTGAACTCACAACCCTGGTTTAGCAGGCCAGTGTTCAAACCACTGAGCTATCCCTCCCCCAGAATTGGGCAGAGGATTCCAGCAGCTGTTTCATCAGTGGCAAATACAAAGGAAAAATAACCCCTGGAGATTCTCAAGGTTTCCCTGTTTTCACACCCAAGGATTGCATTAGACTTTTTGGCCACATCACCTTGCTGGAAGCTGATGTGCAACTGATTATTCAGAATGACTCTGGATCTTTTTCAGAGTCAATTTTCCTAAAGACATCCCATATCCATGTCTCATACATTGCAATTTCCAATTAACATAATCCCATCTGCACACTTATGGCTGACCTGGAGCAATGTCTTTCCGCCTTTTAAAGCGGAGAACCATCAATCAAAGTAAAAATGTTCACAATCCCATTCCATTAAGTATAAAGAGTAAAAGTGCTGTCAATGACAACAATAATAACCCCACTGAATTCAACTACCACATCTGATCTCAGTAACTTTGAAAGTTTTCACCACTCCAAGTTTATCCTGGAAATTTAATTTTCTTTGCTGAGAATTATAATAAAAAATTCAATGCTTCATAAGCTCTCTGTTGCCTTGCATGGCACCACCCCCAGAGGACAAGACTCATCAATTGAGAAACGCAGATCTATTCTGCTCTCAGCATCACATATGTCATAGAACTGTATCTAGTCATTTCTCCATTCAGCCCACAATTTGAGGTTAAATAGAGGATATCTTTCCGAAAGACCTTTAAACTCAATTTAAAGAGTTCAAGTAACAGAATATCCACCACATCCCTATGTAAATTGTCCCAATAGTTAATTCTCACTCTTAAAAATGTGCATCTTACTCCCAGTTTGAATTTGTCTATCTTCAGCTTCTGCCTCACTAAAAAGTCATCACCTGTCAGAAATCTCTTCTCCATTGAGGCAATTGAACCCTTGATCAAGACATCTCCGAACTTTTTCTTCAATAAGGTCAATAGATTGAATTTCACTACTATAGTCTATAGTTCACCTTACTACATTCTTCTTTTATAGCCCTTTGCTACCACAGTGACATGAGAAATGCAGTAGCTGAAGACTGACAAACAAACCTTATAGTGATTGACTCGAGGAGCTCACTGTACCTAGCTTTAAAGAAGAGACATTTAAGGGATGATTTGGTACAGTCCGGAGTACCTATTTTGCGAGTAAACGGGCTCATCCACCTAGCAGAGTCAGGCATAACAAGACACATTGGCTGAAAGTAGAAGCTAGAAGAATTTGAGACTGGAAATAAGGAGTAAATTTTAAAGACTGAAGATAATTAAGAGTAGGAAGAACTTACTGAGGGTTGTGATGGAGTATCCATCACTGACAATTTTTAAATCAAGATTTTTTTTTTCTAAACGATCTGCTTTAGGAATTTTTACTGGGAAGTTCCATGGCCTGTATCATAGAGAAGGACAGACCAGATAATCACAGTGGGACTTTCTGGCCTTCTAAGCTATGAATTTATGTCCCATGGGACAAGCATAAAAACAGCCATACCATGCTTTCATATCTTTCCCTTTCCAGACCGGCCCGAGCAATGCATGCAGTCATTCAGAAATGAGTTTTTCTCTGTCTCTGTTGCTCTCTCATCATCTCTCCTTCTCTGTGCAGCTGAAGAAAAGTCTTTGCCTTCAGCCACTCTATAAATAAGGTTTTGAAAGTGCTACGACTTCATCTGAAAATTTACAACACCAATGGGAAATTACCAGAGGCAAGAAATCTCCTAGGACAACCTGAGATGCGTGCTCAAATTGAACACAAAAATGGCCATCTTTAAGGCTAAGTTTTTCAAAAAGCTTAAGGGAGTGAGGTGCAGAGCTCCCATGATCTTTCCATGGGATTTAGGTGCTCAAATCTCTTAGGAATCTTTGAAAATCCCACCATAAACAGATAAAGCAGAACTGGATGATTCATTCAGCTTTTTGAGTTTCACATATTTTGATTTTTTTTTTAATTATAGTTTCCATCAAAGTTTGGATTAATGCTGTGAAAGGCAATGGAAAATATCACTCTTAACCACTCATAAAGTTCTTTAATCCTTTTGCAAATCTTTCTATTGATCATATTCTAAAATAAAGATTGTAGGTGCAATGGCAAAGTAGTGTTTGTTTGAGAGTATAACAGTGTGGTTAGCTAGCACTTAAAAATGAAAAATAGGTTCATGTTGAACCAAAAATTAATGAAAAAAGGTTTGGTGAAAGCAAAATATAAAAAATAGTATGCATTACTTTTGGGTCAAGGATAAAATTGAAATGTATAGTTTTTAACTGTGACTGTTAAAATGTTTTCTATTTTTTTAAAATAAGAGTAAAGGATATTTTGAAACAAATTGTTGCTTTGCGCTCAAAAACTGAAACATTTAATGTGGAAAATGCAGCAATGAAACATTTTGATTTTTTCCAAAAAATATTGGCAAATACACGTCAATGAAACCAACATGAATTTTCAAAACCTGTAAGTTTGTTCTCCATGTTCATAGAAGGAGGGCGTGAAGTAATGGGCTTAATCTGGAGCGAGGGAGATTTAGGTTAGATATTAGGAAAAAATTCTGACTGCAAGCATAGTTCAGCATGAAAATCAGCTTCTGAAGGAAGGTTGTGGAATCCCCATCATTTGAGGTTTTATAACTAGTTGGACAAATACCCGAGTGGGATGGTCTGTTCCTTTGTGCCACAACATAGGCAGCTGGGTTATACGACCTCTCGATGTTCTTTCAAGCCCCACATTTCTTGCTTTTTATTAACATGAGGGTGAAATGCTAGGTTGTGATATGCTACAAAAAATCGGTTTCGGGGCCTAGAATGGGGTACTTTCCTCTCTGAATCAGCACTGGTGCCAGTTCCCATGAACAGCTCTGAGATACACTGTGCTCCAGGAAGCAGTATGCCTAACTCAGTAGATGATGTTATTTTCTTTGAGTCTACACTGCCCTCGATGCTCCTGTGTGGTGCTGGGAAGTGCTGGACAGCAGGGGCCTTTTTGTCTCACAATAGAAAATGACTTCAGGAAGCTTCATCACTCAAACACTCAGTTCTCTATCTGTGTAACAAATATGGACAGTGCTTTTCTGTGCCCCCAGGGTGTAGTTTAGGGCTCAGAAACTACAGTGATGCTGACAACATTAGAGCCTGACAGACACTTGGTACCCGAGTCCTGAAGGAAGCTCGCTCTGCTTCTCTCAATGAAGTGTTTGTTCTATGATTTGCATTGATCTCAATTGTCCGACAGCTTAGCACTTTGAAGAGACTTAATTATTCTAATTATTTCCATGAAAAACAGAATGCACTGACCGTTTATTTACAGAGCATACAGATGGAGAAAGGCTCATTACACATAATTTGTCTAGCAGATTGACTCCCGCCCATTCATTGTCTTTTGGTTGCTTTGATTGTGTCTATACAGAAGCATGTCATAGATTGGGGAATAATTTTGCTGTTCCCCGACTAAAGGCTTCTCTCAGGGCGAGTTTGACAGTCTTGTTTCTGAGGCTGTAGATAAAGGGGTTGAGGAAAGGGTACAGTACGGTGTTCAGCAGAGCCACCCCTTTGTGAAGATCCAAAGAGGAATTGCCTGAATGAATGGTATACAAAACAATGCAGCTTCCATAGACAATTGCTAAAGCTGTGACATGGGAACCACAGGTTGAAAATGCTTTCTGTCTGCCTGTGGCTGTTGGCATTCGCAGAATAGAGAAGAAGATGGTTCCATAAGACAACATGGTTAAACATAATGAACTCAGGACTACAGTTGAGATCATAATGGAATCCACCTTTCTAACCCCACTGGTGTCAGTGCAGGAGAGTTGGAAAAGGGGTTTGTTGTCACAGAAGAAATGGTTGATCACATTCGGCCCACAGAATCTCAGCTTCGAAATCAGGACCATACGTACACTGACAACTACAAAGCTTTCCACCCATGAACCAAGGACCAGTTGGACGCAGAATCTCTGATTCATGATGGTGGTGTATTGCAAAGGGCGGCAGATGGCAACATAGCGATCAAAGGACATGACCACTAGGAGGCAGAACTCTGTACAACCCAAGGCGAAATAGAAGAAGGTCTGGGCCATGCAGCCGTGGAATGAAATGGTTCTGCTGACTGACAGAACGTTCAGCATTAGTTTAGGGCTCATGACCGAGGTGAACCAGATTTCCAAGAAAGACAAATTGGCGATGAAAAAATACATGGGAGAGTGGAGTCGGCGATCCACCCACACTATGAAAATGATGACCACGTTCCCTGTTACTGTGAACAGGTAGGTGAGGAGAAGAACCAGGAAGAGGAAAATTTGCAGTTTCTCACCAAGAAAACTGGAAAATCCCAGTAGGATGAATTCAGACACAATCGTTTCATTTCTTTCCTTCATGCCTGACATCAGCCTTGTCTGCAGAAAGAGTAACAGTGAAATAATAGCATGCCATTTTCACAGACTCTTGGATATTAAAACTAGATGGAAGCTTGTAATCTTCTGACTCTGTCCATAGCATATGACAGAGGATTTTACCTAATCACTCTTCCGTTAATCTCCTACCTTGTTGACACAAGCTGCTCCTCCCTGGGAACACACTGTTTTTCAACATCAGCATCCCAGATTTGGTACTACAGCTCTTGTACACCTCTGCTGTTCCTCTCCTGGCACTTTCAGGTAAATAAAGGATGTGGTTTTTTTCATAATTCTATTTCAAGTGCCGTGCAGGTCATTTTAAATCCCCCTGACAAACTGTGTCTCTGAGTTCTGTGTTTGAAAAACCGGTAATCTTGTATTTAGCCTGACCAAACATCAATATAGACATAGAATTCGGTCACCTTCTAGTTTCATGCCACTAATAAAGCCAGATTTTATCAGAGTCTGGCAGCGATTCCCTTCCTGATCAGGGTCCAGCTCCCTGAATGATCTCTTTGATCCAGTTCCCTCTGTCCTCTGGAGACAAGCGATGACCCTTCACATAAATTAACAAAAAATCCAAATCGGCCATCCAGGAGCCCAAGCCTGCGAGTCTGAGCATGCAGCCGTAGAGATTCTTTTGGAGATTGTTTTTTGCTCTTCTGGCCCTGGGATCTGTGGTCATCTAGTCTGACCTCCTGAATAACTTCAGCCATTTAACTTCCCCACAATGATGCCTTTGGAATTAGAGCCCATCTATTAGATAAACACCTCATCTCGATTTAAATATTAACAGCGCTGGAATAGCCACCAACACCCTTCTTCAGATGGTTAATTCCCCTCACTAGACAAACATGTGCACCTCAGTTCCACTCTGAATTTCTCTAGCTTTGACTTCCAGCCATCTATCCTTGTTATAGCTTTTCCTGCTACACTGAAATGTTTGTTCTCCATGTAGATACTTACAGACTAGGATCAAGTTACCCTTTACGTTTCTCTCTGTTCAGCTGAGAATTTTGTGCTCCTTAAGTGTAACACTCTAAGGAATGACAAAGAGTCCTGTGGCACCTTATAGAAAGAATGCTTCCCAAATCTTCACTCATTCCTGTGGTTCATCTCTGAATCTTTTCTACAATAATCTAAATAGACTCAACTTCACTGCTATCGTCTATTGCTCCACCATTACAGCTACCTTTCAGAAACTTTCCTTGAACCCCTTTTCTACAGCAGTGACATAACTAATGCAGTAGCTAAAAACCCATTTGAATAAGCCCTATAGACTCAAAGTGTTGAATCTATTTATCTTAAGAAAGAGAAGTATAAGGGGTGACTTGGCTAGAGTCTAAAGTACGAAGTGGGAAGCAAGTGGGCTCTTCCCTCTGGCAGAGAAACGCATAAGATGATCCATTGGATGGAAGTTGAAACAAGACACATTCACTCTGGAAATAAGTTGGACATTTTGAAGAGGGAGGATAATTAACAATTGGAACAACTTGCCAAGGGTTATGGTGGAGTCTCCATCGTTGACCATTTTTAAATCAAGATTGAATGCTTTTATCTCAAAGATCTGCTCTAGGGAATTTTACCAGGAATCTCTATGGCCTGTGTTATAAAGGAGACCAGCCTAGATGGTCACAATGCTCTATCCTATTAATCTATGAATTATGAACCAGGGGACAAGCATAGGCATAGCCATACCATAGTTTCATATCTTTGCCTTTCCAGCCTGGCTGAGCAATGGATGCTGTCGTTTAGAAAAGCAAAAGAAAACACCTCTGTCTTTCTCTGAAAATCTCTGTCTCTCGTCTCTGTTGCTCTCTCAGAATTTCTCCTTCTCTGTGCATCTGGAGAAAGTCTTTGCCTTCATCCCCTCTATAAATAACATTTTGAAAGTGTGATGTTTTCATCTGAAGCCTTGCAACACCAGTGGGAAATTGCCAGAGGCAAGAAATCTCCTAGGACAACCTGAGTTGCATGATCAAATTGAACACAAAAACGATCAACTTTAACTCTAAGATTTTTAAGAAGACTAAGGCAGTTGGATGCAGAGTTCCCATGATCTTTCGATGGGATTTAGGTGCTCACATCCCATAGGGATCTTTGAAAATCCTACCATAAACTGTAAAGGCATTATTGGGTGATTAATTCAGCTTTTTTGAATTTCCCAACTTTTCATTTTTTTCATGATTATTTCCATCAAAGTTTGGAATCATGCTGTGAAAAGAAACTGAAAAATATTATTCTTAAACATGCATGAAGTTCTTTGCCCTTTTTGAAAACTTTTCTATTGATCATATTCTAAAACAGGGATCGGCAACCTTTGGCACGTGTCCCACCAGGGTAAGCACCCTGTCGGGCCGGGCCAGTTTATTTACCTGCCGCATCTGCAGGTTCGGCCGATTGCGGCTCCCACTGGCAGTGGTTTGCCGCTCCAGGCCAATGAGGGCTGCGGGAAACGGCGCGGGACGAGGGATGTGCTAGGATTATTTTCACTGACTTTTATAATGGAGTAGAAAGTGTATCTATAAAATTTGCAGATGACACCAAGCTTTGATGTTTTGCAAGTACTTCAGGGGACAGGATTAGAATTCAAAACGACCTTGACAAATGAGAAAATTGGTCTGAATTCAACAATATGAAATTCAGTGAAGACTAGTGCAAAGTACTTCAGTTACGAAGGAAAAATCAAATGCACAACTACAAAATGAGGAGTGACTGGCTGGTGGTAGAAGTGCTGAAAAGTATCTGGGGCTAATAGTGAATCACAAACTGAATATGAATCAACAATGTGATGCAGTTGTTACAAAGGATCAGGGCCGGCTCTAGCTTTTTTGCTGCCCCAAGCAGCAAAAAAAAGTGCCGCCCCCCAGGTCCCCCGCCAAGCGCCGGGCCGCACCGCCCCCCCCAGCCGAGCACCGCGCTGCCCCCCTGCCGAGCGCTGCCAGAACCCCCGCCAGAGTGCCGGCCCCCTGAGCCGCCCCCCC
>NC_048309.1:40766734-40801220 GCF_013100865.1 Trachemys scripta elegans
TTAATTGGCCTCTCAGAGTTGGTAAGACAACTCCCACCTGTTTATGCTCTCTGTATGTGTGTGTATATATATCTCCTCAATATATGTTCCATTCTATATGCATCCGAAGAAGTGGGCTGTAGTCCACGAAAGCTTATGCTCTAATAAATTTGTTAGTCTCTAAGGTGCCACAAGTACTCCTGTTCTTCTTTTTGCAGAAAAGCTGTACACTCAATATCACACACTAAGGAAGGAGACAGAGAATTAATGAGATTGACAGAGAACATGGGTTCCCAGGGTAACTAAGTTGATGTGTCTATTGTATTTTATATAACAAATTAAACTTGAGGAAAGACCTGGTTTCCAAATAATTGTCTTTACTCGATATTCACAAACAGGGATGGCTCCAGGGTTTTGTCCGCCCCAAGCAGCCAAAAAAAAAAAGCCGCGATCGCGATCTGCTGTGGCAATTCAGTGGAAGGTCCTTCGCTCTGAGCCGGAGTGAGGGACCGTCCACCGAATTGCCGCCGAATAGCTGGACGTGCCGCCCCTCTCCGGAGCGGCCACCCCAAGCACCTGCTTGCCAGGCTGGTGCCTGGAGCCGGCCCTGTTCACAAACAAGCAACACCTGGCTCTATACATACAGCTCCTCTCAGTGCTTTCTGGTGCCTTCTAAATCGTAGAACACAGTGAGCACAAGTAGAGAGACCTCACCAACTATTTAAAGAGATCTTACTCTGTTTCTACAAAGTACACATGAACTACATGGGGCCTTTAAAAAGCAACAGAGTCCTGTGGCACCTTATAGACTAACAGATGTTTTGGACCATAAACTTTCGTGGGTGAATACCCCCTTCGTCAGACGCATGTCGGTATTCACCCACGAAAGCTCATGCTCCCATACATCTGTTAGTTTATAAGGTGCCACAGGACTCATTGTCGCTTTTTACAGATTTAGACTAACCTGGCTACCCCTCTGATACATGGGATTGTTGTCACTCTCATTTTAGAGAACCTCGCAAATACTGGTGGATTCTTACAGCACCTGTGTGAGGTATTATCTGAATTTTACAGATCGGATCAGCTTAGATGAAGTGACTTTCCCAAGATCACAAAGGCTCTGAATTCCACATCTCCCAAATCATAAGATACTCTCTTATCTATTGAGCAACGTTTCCTATCCCTGAACTAAGACTCCCCCTTTCTCAGCCATTCCCATATTGCTAAACAGGAAGGGTTCCTGGCTACATCCCAGCTAGAGGGGAGAAGGATTCCAGGATGGAGAACTGGCACTGAAAAAAATTAAGATCCCCGTCATGGAAGAGCTAATGAAAGTGTTGGATTTTCATGCTCAGCTAAGGGATTTTCTTGCCTAACTCCTACGAATTTTAAAGGACATCTGTATCATCTAGGTGGCTTTGCCTTTTTCAGCCATTGCATGCAATAACAAGGCAAAAGGGAATTAAGATCAGCAAAATACCCTGTAGGTAGAAAAACATATATTGGTCTTCCAAAGTCATTTAAATGTGAAGAGAGTAAGAAGAACTTGAGGATGAGTTCACGGAGCTCATAGGAAAAAGACCCTTTCTTACTTAGTGTGACAGGTTTCAAAGCTGCCTAAGGGATGGGGTGGGAATGAGGCATCCAAATACATAAATCAAAGATAAATTATCCACCAGATCAGAACACTGAGGAACTCATACCATGAATCTATAATGATTTAATCAGTTCCTCCACACTGAATTAGGCATATGAGATTGTTGTAACATAGGCTTAATTAACTACTTTCAGATAAGAAACGGTAATATTTCCTACTAGGTTTTTTTGCTAATAGAATTTTTTTCCAGCATAGAAAATGTAATCAAAATATAAATCAAAATAAACTGATATGTCATGGTTTGCTACATTAAGCCTAATGATTTCCACCTGAAAGATTTACCTTTCTCATTCAGCTGAATCTTCAATGCTGTGATCTTACAGCAAAAGAAAACAAACAAAAAAACATGTCTCCGCTGTTCTGATTAGGGAGAAACGTGTCTCGTCTTCACCCATTTTATAAACAATGTTGGAGAAGTGTTATTATTTCACTGGAAGACTGGCACCACTCAGGGGAGATAAGAATGTCTAAGAAATCTCAGAGGGTTCCATATGTGCAAATTGGTGCAAACTGAACATACAGAAGTTTGTTACCTTTAGAGAAATGGGCAGCTTCTAACTTGTCACATGGCTTGGATAACGGGTTTGATTCTTATTTACGCTTTACCCTGCCAGATTGATGAATGGGAATTCAGCCCTGAGGGGTGGCGGGGGGGGGGGGTCTGTAAGAGTGTATATGGCACCTCTAAACTCTTACCTGGTGTTTAGAGGTGCCATATACAATGAAATAGAACAAAGCAAAATGTGATATTATTTATGAAGTAACTGGCAGCCACAACAGATAGGCGAAGCTTAAAAGAGAAGTGAAGAATGGGGAAGAACAAAATAATGAAGGCAACGGATGTTACTTCAATGATAAATATTTTAGTTGTATATGAAGTTGGTGATTCACAAAGGACTATTTTGAAGTGTAAGTTTGTAATAATATCATATCCCAGAGTGGGACTGTGGGGAGGGGGCGGGTCTGTGTGTGTTGGTGGTTGTAGTCAATTAGTGTATTTTATTACTCATTTATCAGTGTGTTATTTGATGTTATGGTCAATTCATGTTATTTCCTATCTAATCAATGTATGCTCAATAGATTGAAATGGTAGGATTATAGACGTACAAGACTGACAAGTATTTATAAGTGTGGATTACGTGTATAAGTAAAGCATGGCTGGAATGAAAGGCCGGCAGGCTGAGGCCTGTAAGATTTTAGTTCAGCCAGAGTAGGCCATAGGTTTAAGAACACTTGACATGAGTGGGTGACCTCGGACTAACCCTACGCCAGTAGGTCACAAGATTACTGTAAAAGATGTGCCCATAGTGATGTTATGGAAAACTAGGCCATGTCCACACTACAAAATTAAGACTTCCTAACTTACGTTGACATACAGCTGCCACAGTAATGACATCGCTTATGCATGTCTACACTTTGCTCCTTATGTCAGCGGTGCACGTCGTCATCAGGAGCGCTTGTATTGATTGTAGTGTCAATGTGGGGCATTGTGGGATGGCTCCTGAAAGCCAGTAACAGTTGCTGTAAGCAACACGGTGTCTACACTGACTAGGGTGACCATTTCCCTATGCTGAATACGGGACACCTGGTAAAATTACTTGTATTCAAGTGAGTTCAATGGCAATCAGTCAGAACTATGCAGTACAAACATTCACATTAACATCAAGTTGCCTGAGACCCTGTTAAAAAGAAATACTGCCCGTAATTGGCTTCTTTTTATTTACCTTCTTATCTTTAAGGCTTTAGGGTTCATGCGTGGAGGGGTGACACACACACACACACACACACAGGGAGAGGTGATGTGCACACACTTCTGTACACCTCTCTCACATGGCGGTGGAGGGGGCCGGTGACTGGCCTACCTGACCCTCCCTGCCCAGTGCTTTCCGCCCTCCATGACTGGCTGGGCCTCTGGGATGGACCCACCTCTCCCGGTTCCTGGCACCGTGTCTTCCCGAGGCACCACATGGGGGAGGGGGCATGCAGGGTCACATCCCCCCCGCCCCGATTTCTTCCAGGGTTCACACCAGAATGTGGCCAGCAGCAGCCTTTTGTCACTGTGTGGGAAGGAAGGGACAGGAGCTGCTTCCAGCCACAGGGGAGGAGTGGGAGGGGAAGGGATGACCTGGCCCGTATTATTGCAGAGTTCATCTCTTTCTCCCCCTCCCACACGTGTGGCTGGAAGCAGCTGGTCCCTTCCTGCCCGCACAGAGTCGAAAGGCAGCTGACATGTCCAGTAGTGTTGCCAGATAGCCGGTTTTTGACCAGAACACTTGGTCAAAAGGGGGCCTTGACAGCTCCCTTGGGCACCGGTGAACAGGCTGTTAAAATTCTGGTCGGCAGCACAGCAGGGTCCCGGGGCTAAGGCATGCCGCGGTACGCGCTGCCGGGGCCCTGCACCCTCTTCTACACCCCCTCCCTCACGCCAACCCCCCAACCCAGCCTGGAGTCCCCTCCCACACCCAAACTCCAGAGGTGAAAGTAAGCCGGTACGGAGTACTGGTAAAAATAGGTGCAGCAGCGTACCGGCAAATAAGTGGAGCACTCAGTACTGGCTCACTTTCACCTCTTTGGGCTGCACAAAAACCAGTTTAAACTCAAAGCTAATGATAGCTTGGAAAGGGAAAACTCACTGTCACATTAGTTTCTCTCCTCCCTCCTCCTCCAGCCAGGCTGCCGACGCGGCTGGGCTCCGCGTTCCCCCGACCCCCGCACTCAGCAGGGGCTGCAGCGGCTCCCCCCTAGCTCGCAGCAGGGACCAGGGGGACTGGCTGAGGGAGAAGCCTGCCCAGGCCGCCTGCCGCCTGCATAGAAACAGTTTAAATGTAGCTGTTCACTGCACGGCTCAGAGCGGATTAGGGGCATTTCTGGCATCCTTGTTAATGTCACTCACAGTTGTGGGGGCAGGGGTGAGACCAAGGCAGGGGCAGAATAAAATAGGCACCTGGCTGCACAGTTTAAATCCAGAGCTAACAAAAGCCAGTGGAAGGGGAAAAGTCACTGTCACATCGGTTTCTCTCCTCCCTCCTCCTCCAGCCCCAACAACTGTGAGTGACATTCACAAGGATGCCAGAAATGGCCCCTAATCCCATGGAGGGGACAGCTGAGTTCAAACTCTTCCTATGCAGGCAGCCGGCAGCCTGTGCAGGCTTCTCGCGCAGCCAGTCCCCCCGGTCCCTGCTGCGAGCTAGAGGGGAGCCGCTGCAGCCCCTGGGGGTCGGGGGAACGCGGAGCCCAGCCGCGTCGGCAGCCTGGCTGGAGGAGGAGCAGTGGCGTAGTCAGGGTTGCGGCCGAGGAGGAGCGGTGGAGGAAAAAGGCGCATGTCCTTCGGCGGTATTTCGGCAGCCCTGCGCATGCACCGAAATGCCGCCAAAAGCCAGAGCGGCACATGCGCAGGGCTGCCGAAAGACGGAGCGGCGCTGGAAAAGGCGCCACTTGGGGAATTCTGGGCTCGGGGGAACAGGCGCTCACCCTGCTCCCCCCCAGCTATGCTACTGGTCGGGTCATTATCTTTAAAAAGAGAGAAGGGAGAGAAGAAGGGGAAAGCCGGGCTAACCCTCGAAGGGGTATTTCATGGCACTGTCTCCCGGTGCGTCTCACAGAGCCCCACTGGCTGTACTGCAGTTCAGGCAGGAGCGGCGCCAGGGTTTTTCGCACCCTAAGGGGGGGTCCTTCCGCGCTCCCGGTCTTCGGGGCACTTCGGCAGCGGGTCCCGGAGCGAGTGAAGGACCCGCCGCAGAATTGCTGCCGAAGACCCAGAGTGCGGAAGGACCCCCCCCTGCCGCCGAATTGCCACCCCCCCCAAATCCTGGTGCCCTAGGCAACCGCCTAGGTCACCTAAATGGAAGCGCTGGCGCTGAGTGCAGGGTGACCTGGCTGGCGGCACTGATGGTGTTATTGGCCACTCGGGGCTTCGTTCCCAGCCCTGGTAAGTTCTCGGCAGCTTTCTTGTTGTTCCTCAGGGACTCGGGCTGTACGGCTTTAGGAACATGAAGTCGCTCTTGGCGGACTCCGGGGTCAGGCAGACTTTGTCGCAGTAGCCCGGAGGGCCGCTGCAGCCACATCCAGGCAGTTGCTGGGCACTTTGTTGCCCGAGGAGAGCTGGGGCTTGATGCTGGAATTTTTGAAGACGTCGGCGGAATGCCGCCCCTGGAAATGTGCTGCCCCAAGCATGTGTTTGTTTTGCTGGTGCCTAGAGCCGGTCCTGAACTTGAAGACCGAGGACACTGCCTGGAATTACTGTGCAACAAGCTGTGGATTCCCCCTTATCCCATGGGCTGCAGAGGGCTGCAGATCCATAGACAATGCCACACTGGGTGCAGGAATAGGAAGGGTCACCAGGCCAGGAGTAAAGTCAGGTTTTATGTATATAATTCCCAGACAATATTCCATTGTGTTCCCCATTGCTCCTTAGTGTGTGTGATCTCTGATCAAGTATCAGACAATGTATTAAAGAGAGACCCTCACAGCCTTTGCTAGATTCTCTGGCCACCCACCCAAACCCAGCGCTCCACATGCCTACCCAGGTCCCACACACTCCCTGCTTCCAGCTTAACCCCCTTCGGGTCAATCCAGTACATGCAAAGCTGACAGCTCCCACTTCCTGGTTACATACTGACAGTAGCACCTCAGACAAAAGACCTGACTCACTGGGGCTCCCTTCCCGTCCCACCACGATGCTCTTTGCATTAGGAAACTTCATTTGACCGACTGGACTCTCACATTGATTTTTTGAATTTACAGTTGAACTACACTTTGAGGACAGAGTCATTCCTACTCTAACTCAAGGGACTGGCCTGGGAAGTTGATTTGACACAAATAAAACCAACATACAACTCCTCTGACACCCAAGGAATGTAAGAGCAAAGTGGGGGCAAATCATTCCTCCCTCCTCTTTGCACAGCTAGGAACGGCCTCAGAAGGTTCATATTAAGGCAGAGTCGGGCCCCAGACCTTTTTAATTTAATTATTCACGATTCATATCACTTCTCACCAATTGCTTTCCTCTCCATGGCGTCTTCTGGTAGATTGTCCTGACCCAATCAGACCCAGCAGTGAAAAAGTCTGACAAGCGCTGTAGATGGATGTAAGGTGAACCTCTACATCATGCCTTGGATCCAAAAGGCTTCTGGGAAGAAGTGGGAGTGGATGCTTTACTATCATACTTCCTATACCAACAGCTACTGGCCTACAACCCTGGGAGTGGCGGGGGGAGAGGCTCACAACCTCCAAGGCAGCTCCACCTCTATTTACACAAGCAGCCTAAAGGACATGCACACAGAAAATATCTCTCTCTCTCTCTCTCTCTGACACACACACACACACACACACACACACACACAATATTCTTCCTGAAAGGCAGCAACTTTATAGTACTTCATTATTGTTCAGAATCCAGACCCCTAACACACAAGAACCAAAGACAGAGAGAGACAAAGCAGGCTGCTCCCGAAGGGAGAGAGGCACAACCCATCCCCATCCTGATCTACCACGGCTCTTTGCAAAGAGACTGTTAAAAATCCAGATCACAAGCTTCCCTACGGAGCCCAACAGCCTGCATGCAGGAGAAGGAAACTCCTTTCAAACTGAAAGTGATGGCTTCAAACGTTAAAGCAGTTTTCAATAAACCACAATGGACTATAGACACTTCTGTCTCCAAGGCTACTAAACATTATGTGATTCTATTATTTCCGCCCCACCTCCATTAACATTTTCACGTAACTCCTATCTGCCCATGCATTAAGGCTACAGTTTAAGGTATAGACCTTAGGGTTACGGCAAGACTTCAGGCCCCCAGATAGGATTAAAATTTAGGGTTAAGATTAGCTCTAGGTTTAGCTTTAGAGTTAAGGTTTATGGTTAGAAATGGGGTTAGGATTTAGAGACAGAGAATAAATTTGAGGTTCCGGTTACAATTAAAGGTTGATGTGACACGTCATATTTAATATTAGGGCCAAATTTAGGATTATGGTTAGTTTATACATTTAAGGTTAGGGTAAATGTTAAAGATTAAAGTTATTTGTTACCCTTAGAAATAGGGTTACAGTACAAATTTAGGTTTGTGTGCAGTTAAATGTTAAATTGTGGGTTTGGTTTTATCTTTGTCGTTAGGTTTTAGGTCGGGCTTTAGTGTTAGTTTCAAGGTAATGATGGAGGGCTAGAGCGAGTATTAAAAGTCAGGGTTAGAATTTACGCTGAGGGTTAGAATTGCCTTCAGGGATGAAGTCAGGAGTTAGTGATAGAACTAAGGTATCCCTTTAGCTCTCAGGTTCAGACCAATACAAAGGCTAAGGTTCGGGTTTATCCTTGGGGTTGGGGTAAATGTGGGAGTTAGGGAGAGGACAAAGAAGATGCCAACTGGACTCCTTATAGTCACGTAAAATGCTCTAATCGAGTGGTGCTGGCACCCTGACTGGGAGAGGGGGGTACCCCAGAGATAAATTGCCGGCCCTTCTCTCAGCCAAACACAAAGAAACTGAGTTTGCTCTATGAAATAATTGGACTCTTATAAAAAGGGGGACATGCAAATAGGGGTGAGAGTTTCCTGTTTAAATCTGTCCATCTCACTTCCATGGCTGCACCAGAACAGACAATCTGCAGCCCTCTGTCTCTGGGCAGTCACCAGACAATCCCCCTGAAAACTCTCCTCTCCAAACACAGGGACAATGAGATTTTTCTTGTATCTCGTACACACTGAAGCAACGTTTAAAGTATTTTCTCCCTTTTCATGGATTGGAGAGCCTTGTTATTCTGTTGACCTAGATATGTATATTCCCCTTAATTCGACTTTATTTCCAAGTGTTCGCTCACAGGTGCAGCTGGTGGAGTCCGGAGGGGATGTGAAAAAGCCCGGAGACTCTCTCCGCCTCTCCTGCAAAGCCTCTGGGTTCACCTTCAGCAGCTACTACGTGGGCTGGGTCCGTCAGGCTCCCGGGAAGGGACTGGAGTGGCTCACCCAGATTCACGGCTCTAGCATATACTACAGTGACTTGGTAAAAGGGAGATTCTAAAACAAGAGGCAGTTTGATTACTAGAGTAATTACTAGATTTGATTTGATTACTAGAGTCGACTTCAGCTAATGTAGAGAATAGTGGAGGAAGCCCATGTAATCAGGTGACCAGTCACACAAAACTACACTACTGGTGAATGCTCCACAGCAAAAGAAACATTCCACAGCCTGTGCATTATTCATCCCACCATCCCTAGCAACACAGAACGCCAAGGTCATTGTCCCAACAGTCCCCAAGCCTATAAGAAGGGACTGAATTAGACACCAGTGTCCTTCACTGTCCTTCCTGACTTGAGAGGAACAAGGGGAAATTGTGAAAGGGACAAATAAAAGTGAGGTGAAGTCTGGACAAAAACTGATTTGGGTGCAGTGCAATCTTCCCAATGAACTGCAGAGGTCAGTAGTAAATTACAATTAAAGGATGTCCTATGAACAGTTCTGAATGACATCAAGCACCTCAACATGAAATGGGAAGATGTGGAGAGAAAGGCAGTTGATAGGCAAGGGTGGCAAATGTGGGTAGATCAATGTGCAGCAAAGCACGGGATGGACTAAGGTCCAAGGTAATTCAGTTACTTAAAGGATAAAGATTCTAGGGCTTCTTCAGCTTCTCGTCTTCTCTTCAGCCCTAAACATCTTTACAGGTAGCAGTCCAGTGTCACCATCCATCACTGCCCACGTGCTCTGCCTCTAGGTCTGACTGAAGCTGACAATATTTGCACTATTGGTATCCGATCATCTGTTTGTCCTCTACACTGTCACCATCCCCTTAGTCTTTTTGATTGCAGGGAATCCTGCACCCTGACTTCACATCCTCAACTCCTTCCGACTTCTTCATTTGTCTGGAAATCATTACACGTGACACCGGACATCTGCCAAAGAAATCTCATCTCTACCGCCTCCAGCCTTCTGATCTCTGCCTCTTTTAATGCAGCAGTTTCTAGAGCACACTGTTTGCAGACTGGTTTGATGAATTTTCACTTTAGTTCCAAATGTAATGTCTATAGGGCATACAGACAGCACGTATTGTAAGTGAGTAATTTTATATGAATCAGTAAAATAAGATAAATCTTCACCTGGCCTCTAGATTTGTCCTCCCCGTATAGCACAGGGACATAGCATTTCAGTGCATGATTCCTGTGTGACACCCAGAGCTACTATAGGGGGGCTGCAACAATGTGTATCGTAGGGGTGCTGAGAGCCACTGAACCAAACCTCCCCGTGCCTCAGTTTACACAGTTATAAGCATTGGAGAGAATGACTTTTTCTTTCTTTGCCTGAGAGCCATGGCTGGGAAATCACTAGGGAAGTGTTGGGTGATATTATCAGTAGCAGCAGCAGGGGTACTATACTCTCTGCTTTCCTTGTCTCATCCTCCGACAGAAAGAGCACTGAGTGATGCGTTGATGAGCCAATGTCCTTACTAATCTTCTGCAAGATCCGGTTCTAGGATTTTTGCCGCCCCAAGCAAAAACAATTTTGGCCGCCCCCGGCCCCGCCTCAACCCCGCCCCTTCCCCAAATCCCCAGCCCTGCCTCCTCCCCCCAGGCTCTCAAGCCTAGGATGGAGGGAGGGAGAGAGGGGGAGAAGCGGCGCGTGTGCCGCGGACACTCAGAGACTCCCCCTCCCTCTCAGGCTCTCAAACCTGGGAGGAAGGGTGAGCAGCGGCGCACGAATCAGCTGTTTCGCGCGCCGCGGCCGCTCGGGATCTCCCCCTCCCTCCCTGGTTTGAGAGCCTGGGAGGGAGGGCGAGCAGTGGCGCGCGAATCAGCTGTTTCGCGCGCCATGGTGCACAAGCGGCAGCAGCGGAGGTGAGCTAGGGCGGCCGGGGCCCATTTTTAGGAGCGGCAGGAGAGGCATTCTGGCGCCGGCCATGCCGCCCCTAAAAATGTGCCCCCCCAAGCACCAGCTTGTTTTGCTGGTGCCTAGAGCCGGCCCTGGTTACACACACGGGGAATAAAGCCAGCAGGATGTGATTGTTTCATGCACGCATAGGGATCTGCACAGGAATATTTCACTAGTCTTATTGCTCACCGGGTTGTGTAATTAAATCAGAATTGCTGAATCTCTGTAGGAATCATCCTCATAATCTCCAGCGTTGTGATAACTCCATCCCTGTTTTGCAAACACTTGCACGGAAATTTCAAGCAATAGCCGTAGAATTTTCCTGACTCAGGTGTGTGAACACAGGGCATCATCCAGCGAACACGGAACTAAACAGCAGGTTGTTCTGGGCTGTTTTTCCCTCTGTCTTCCATGGGTTTTCCATCAGTCTGTAGCAGTGCTATAGTATTAACAGCGCACTACCTACAACAACGCATCTTTACTCAAGTTACCCAGGTCACAAACAATCAGATTTCCCATGGTAAGGAGAATCCACCCAGTGTATCGCTGGGACTGTTCCAGTGAAGTGTTGAAAACACTCTGGGAACCTCATAATCTTTAGTGAATTTGTCCTGCGCGGTGCATTGCGGGTGTCCGTAGACCCGCTTTCCCATAGTGCTCAGCACCAAACAGAAACACGGAATTTATTTCCCGGTCTGCCACTTATTTCCTCGGTGATCTTGGGCAAGTCACTTCACTTCCACATGCCTCAGTTTCCCCTTGGGCAAAAATTGGGGATAATGCCACTTATCTCCTTTGTAAAATGCTCTGAAATGTGTGGATGAAAACACTGAATAGGAAATAGATTTTACTATCACCATCATCTCTACTGTGATTATCTCGCCCAGCTCCTGCAGAAATGACAGTGAGTCTTTGACAGGCTGAGGCCCAGGCCCCAGGACCTCACTAATATTGGGCAAAATCCTTCATTCCTCAATCCCGTCAATAGTCTCGTTATAATCAGTCGGATTTGGTATTTTACCCAGACCAATGAATCTGCCCAGGACTCTTCTACTAATCTGATCGCTCCGAGAGTTTTCTGCTTCAATCACAGCTGCTGATCCTCTGAAGGAAGCATCCTCTGCATCTAATTAGCTCTGTTCTAGTGATGAGTCCATTGCCTCTGCTGAAGACATTTACAATTGACATTTCAAGGAACAACTGGCAACTTTGCACCCTCAGGGTTATGAACACAGGGCCTGACACAGCTCACATTGCACTAAACGGGAGGGTTTCCGTGGAGTTGTGAAGGGTTTTGCGTCAAGCTCTGAAAGAATTTGAGACACTTTCCTTATACTAGACATTCCCCCGCAGGTTAATCATGTCACCCAACCAGCTGTTTTCTCACGGGAAGGAATATCCATCCGTTGCAGCATCGCGGAATGGCCCAAAGCCAAATGAAGGCAAGGGAGGTGGCACTCATTCCATTCATGTCAATGATCTTTGCATCACACCCAGAGTAATAGTCCCCTCCCCACCATGCACCTCCCCACCAATCACCATCATATCTGTACCCCTCATACTTTTTATCTAATCTATCCGCACTACACCCCGGTAAGGCAGGAAGGTCCCGTTATCCCCATTTCACAGCCTGAGAACTGAGGTACACCTATGGGAGTTGGGGGCTGTGGTGCTTTAGAAAATCCCACTTGATGCGTCAATACTTAGAAAAATCCGGCCCCAGGTGACTTGCCCCGAGTGACACAGGAAGTCTGGGACAGGGCAGCAAACCGAGCCTGGGCATACGGGGTCCCAGGTGGGTGCCCTGCCCGCTGAATGATCCTTCCTTGCTTCCGTGTGCCACTTCCTGAATCCCCAGGCAGGTAAATTGGGCTCCTTAAGTGAGGAGGTTTTATATATCATAAGGAGGGGGATATGCAAATCGGGGTGTGTGATGTTATCTGATTAAAATATGACTATATAGATCATTGTTGCAACCACTGTTATATATTTGCAGCAAGTTTTGTACAAAGGCTGTGGAGTGAGGTGTCTATGAAAAGGTTATGATTTGCTGGTTATGATGGGCTATCTGTATGCATGTATCATGTTTGTATTTGAAGATATAAATATTGGCTCTATACTTGGATTTCAAGTGTGGGCTCCTGGGGTACTGCCCACAAGGTAACTAGCCAGCACATCTTGGAGGGACTGTTCAAATTAAGTGGTTCTTGAGTAAACTCCTTTTAGCCTGGGTCCAGCAATCACTCACACCCTCTGTAGTTACTGTCCTTTGTTCCAGTTTCCTTCAAGTATCCTGGGGGAGTAGGTAGGGGGTGGAGACAAAATGGAGGGGTCTCCCACGGGTTTAAATAGACTTTCTCTTCTGGGTGGAGACCCCCCTCCTCACTCCTATGCAAAGTCCAGCTCCAAGATGGAGTTCTGGAGTCACCTGGGCAAGTCACGTGTCCATGCACGACTCAGTCTTTACAGGCAGAAGCCATTGTCCACATGGTATCTTGTATTTCTCCAGGAAGACTTCTTATGTGGATTGGAGCATTCCAAGCTCTTTTGTCTGTTAAGTGCTTCCTGATTGAGCACTTAACTTGCACATTCCTTCCCAAGAAGTGACCAAATGTTCTAACTAAGGCTACTTAGAAATCAAGCAATTATACAGCCAATGTTCATAACTTTGACACACACAAATGGTGCCTGCATACAACTAGGATGAACATAACCAGTAGCTCATAACCTTTACATAGATATGTTACACGGCATATGTAACAAAACCCTATTCCAGTTATATCATACATACATTTATAAGCACACCCCCCCCCCCATAAAGCCTGATGGGGTACACTGTCACAAAAGGAATTATTTATCTGCCAAACAGAAGCCCATATAGTCCCATGTTCACCTCTCAGTTCCCGTGTGGGGATAGAAAGCAGGAGAGGTGAAAACACAAACCCCGGCAGCTATAAAAGGGAACAAGGCTGTTCCCCAAATCCCTGTTGGTCAATGCCATAGAGCTGTGTTGTGTCTGTTTATAGATGTATTTGACTCCCTGCCCTGTACATTGTCTCCCTTCTATTAGCCTAATCACTGAACTGGTCTCCAGCCAGTCTGAGAGCCTAGGACCATGGTGCATTATGGAGCCAGCCACCCACCCACCGTCATCGTCTGAGTGTCCTTCAGTGTAACTGTCTATGGAACATTCCCCGAGAACATTCTCTCTCTCTCTCTCTCTCTCTCTCTCTCCAGTGTGTGGGAATGAGTGTGGGGATATGAAAGGGAACAAGAGTGTAATGGGAGTGGAGATCTGTGTTTCAGCGTGAATGCTGATACTTGTCTGAAAGTCAGTGGGAATGGAAATATTTTGTTGTTGTTTTTTGTTGTTATCCCTCAATATTACATCCTGGGGATGGTGTAAAAACACGTCATGTTCATATCATACAAGTTCTTTAAACACAACCAGGAGAAAGCTTCTGTCTACACTTTATTGTTTATTAATAATTAACTAAGTAAATGATCTTGATGATGATGCTTAGCAGTGATAGATTTGGCGCTGGTTGTGGTCCTAGCGCCTAGGGTTTCCAGAAGCTGGGAATGGGCGTCCGGGCGTTGGATCACTCGGTGATTCCCTGTTCTGTTCATTCCCTCTGGGGCACCTGGCATTGGCCACTGTTGGGAGACAGGACACTGGGCTAGATGGACCTTTGGTCTGACCCAGTCTGGCCTTCCTTATGTTCTTAATTATAGTCTAGGCTCCCATAGTCCTAGGCACAGTACAAACACAGACCATAAACCTCTCTCAGTCCCACCGAGTTTACAATCCGAGTGTAAATGGGAAGTGGAGTGTGACTGGGAACAGGAATATAAACAAGAATATAAATATCAGCCGTGCAGAATAATCTTCCTTCACTGTAGCCTGAATCCTCCCTCGACTCTCCCCTAAAGAAAAACTCCCAGACACGCCACTCTCGGCCCACTAATGTCAGGGAGGCTCCACTGCAAAACCTTAACTCCGTCCTCAGACCCCACCCCCCAGCTTCTCCCACCTGCACCCACAGGCGGGCCCCAGACCTGGCCCAAAGCACGAGCCAGGCTTGCTCAGATGACGTTCCTAGTGTCATGGATCATTTCAATGTAGCCAGTCACTGCTGGGAAGGAAACGGGGCTTCCATCCCAAATCCCTCCCAGTGCCACGGGAAATCCTCCCTCTCCAGCAGGTGGCCCAGCCCAATGGATCCCTGGGATACGACCCCTCCCCAGACACTGACCCCCCTGACCGGACATTGCATGGCCCTTTTGCACGTGGAACGGGGCTCCGGAACTGAGTCCCCCCAATCCCCAATGTCACCTCACAATAGCCAGGCCCTCAGTTCCTGGGTGAGGAAATACAGTCACTGCAGGGAGCTGGTCATTCCTCCCAGGGGTCCGATAGTGTCAGGAGGACCCAGCGCCCTGTGCCCGGCGCTGCACAGACACAGGACGGGACAGTCTGACTTCTGCACCCGGAGCCCTAGGGCGAGTCAGTCAGATCACTGGCAGCAGGAGTGTGTGTCTCTTATAAAGCGGAGACATGCAAATGAGGGAGACAGTTTCCTGTTTAAATCTGTGCCTCTCTCTGCCCAGGCTGCACCCGGAGACACAATCTGCAGCCCCTGGGTCTGTGCAGTGACCAGCCAGTCCCCTGAGAACTTTCCCCTCCAGCACCCGGGAAAATGGGATTTTTGCTCCTTGTAATTTTCGCTGTAGCAGCTTTGGAAGGTATTTTCCTCCTCTGAATAACTGGCAGAGTTAAAGAATAATGTGTTACCGCTGTTTTTATACCAATATTAATGGCCTGTCTTTATTCTCAGGTGTCCAGTCCCAGGTGCAGCTGGTGGAGTCCGGAGGGGATGTGAAAAAGCCTGGAGACTCTCTCCGCCTCTCCTGCAAAGCCTCCGGCTTCACCTTCAGCAGCTACCATATGGACTGGGTCCGACAGGCTCCTGGCAAGGGACTAGAATGGGTCGCTTTTATAAGCACTGATGGGAGTACAATATATTACCCCGATTCAGTGAAAGGGCGATTCACCATCTCCAGGGATAATTCCAAGAGTGAGCTGTATCTGCAAATGACCGGCCTGAAGCCCGAGGACACCGCCCGCTATTACTGTGCGGGAGACACAGTGAAACGAAACTGGTTTGTGATCATACAAAAACCCAGGCTGCGGAATCGCCCTTCTCCCGGCAGCCGCGCGGGGGCAGCAGTGACACACACACCACTTCAGGCTCGGACAGGAGACCCGGCAACCAGGTGAATGTAACACAAACCTCCTTCAGTTTTAACTCTTCCGTTCCTGGACAATGTGTCTCCCCTTCCTGCCCAGAGCCCCTCTGGGCCTGTGGTGCAGAGATCCCTCGCTTCATCTGTGAACCCTAATCCAGAGTGAGTCCTGTTCTGAGTCTCTTGTTCCTCGCAGATCTGGCACGTTGGCTGTCCCAGGCCCGTCTCTGTGTCAGTCTCACAGGACAGTGTCTGTCAGTGTAAAGGGGACAAGTGCATTGAGGTTTGCGTCAGACCCAATGGATGGAGCGAATTGCTCCTGGGGCCAAATTCTCTGCTAGTGTAAAGTCACCATAACTGCTTCCACTAGACACGAGTTACTCCGGATTTACACTAGGGAGGCTCTGGCCCTTTCAGCAAACTGGGACGTTTATCGCATTAATGCAGCGGAAGGTGATTAGTTCATTATAACCGATGTGGGGCCCCTCACCGTGGCGTCTCTGCCCTTCACAAGCGGTTATTGCCTTTATCCCCACAATGCCGCCAGGAGGCTGGGAACTATCCCAGCCCCTGGTTCAGAGAGGGGAGACTGAGGCAAAGAGAGATGGAGGCTGGGATATGCAAATGGGCCATTCAGAGTCCGGGCGGGACTGTGGGCAGAGATCACCCAGCACCTGAATAAACCCCACTCCGCTGAGCCTGGGAATGTGGCAGCACCGGGACTTTCCAAAGCGGCTCCGTGGATTGTTTTCACCCAACTGACATGTGGAAATCACAGCCCGGCCTCTCCTCTGGTGTCAGTGGGTGGAGCTGAGACATCCCGACCCACAATAAAGTTCCACAACGTCATGAGAATCACCATGGAGATAACAGACCCCGCCCCTCAGCCCATGATGACATCACTCAGCCCAGCGCTAGCACTCAGGGCACTGGGGACAGTCACGTGACTAAGGGCTGTAGAACAGGAACAGGAGGGGATTTAATGGGGTAGCTCAGGGAGAGGCGGCTGCTGAGGGAGAAGCAGAGGCCCGTTGGTGGGGGGGTCAGGGGAGCACTAGGGTCACAGCACACAGCTCCCACTGAGTGAGATTTGACCCAGGACTTTCCAAAGTCTTGTGTGACTTTCCCATCCTCCATTAGCTACCAGCCGATTGTCAGTGTCAGCTCTCCCCTGGCTACACAAGGCTGAACCAGCCCAGGCACCTCACAACACAGAATAAGGGGCCCTCTGAGTTCTCTTCTTCAAGGCTGAGGGTAAAGCAGAGGGCAGGAGCTTGTGTCTTATAAGGAAGGAGATATGCAAATAGGTTGAGAAGTTTCCTGTTCAAATTTGTCCCTTTTTCTGCCCAGGCGGCACCCGGAGACACAGTCCGCAGCCCCCTGGGTCTGTGCAGTGACCAGCGAATCCCCTGAGAAACTTCCCCTCCAGCAGCTGGGAACATGAGATTTTGGCTCCATTTGGTTTTTATTCTAGCAGCTTTGGAAGGTATTCACCCCTCTTAAATCCATTGCAGAGAAAGGGGAGATATTGTATTATTGTTCTCAATGCATTTCTAAACGTCTCCTTATTCCCAGGTGCCCGGTCCCACATCCAGCTGGTGGTGTCTGGAGGGGATGTGAAAAATCCTGGAGACTCTCTCTGCCTCTCCTGCAAAGCCTCTGGGTTCACATTCTGCGATTACTACATGAATTGGGTCCTTCGGGCTCGTGGGAAGGGCCTGGAGTGGGTCACCCAAATTCCAGTCACCTCTTCGTACTATGCTGATTCCATCAAGGGGCGATTCACTATGTCCAGGGACAATCCCCACACCATGCTTTATGTGCAAATAAGCAACTTGAACAGGGCCAGCTTTAGGTTTTTTGCCGCCCCAAGCAAAAATAATTCCCCCCCCCCCCCCGTTTTTTTGTGTGGCTTTTACACGTTTGCACTTTGCAATGTTGTTGTTTTGTTTGTTTGACTGGTGCGGTACTGATGCAGCATTGGACAACGACTGCATCTGAATCTGCCTGAGCCGGGTGTATCTGCCTGAATTTCTTATTGAGACAGAGGAGCTGAAACGCCCCCTGGGCCACTAGAGCGCCGGAGTAACTCGTGCGCCTGTGATATGTGTGGAGGGGAAATACAGACTAGAGAGGGACATTTCCAGAGGCTTAAATCCCCGCGTGCTTTGCTGCCCCGGTGTCATGCCTGGGTCTCTTGAAGGAAGGCTGCGGGGTTGTGCAGCCGCGGTCGGAGGCTGAGCGAGAGCCCTCAACAGGGGACAGTTATCTCCTGAGACAGCCCTGGGCTTTCCTGGGCACGCTCCGTAGTTCAGTCTTACTCGGAGCTGGGCTGCTGCTTCGGAGCGCGTTCTGCTCCTTTCCCTCCTTTCAAATGAGCCTGACGTTCCCCAGATCATTCCCTGACACGGGTGAGGAGCGCGCTGGAGAATTGCCTGCTGTCCGACGGGGGCTAATCCCGACACTGCCACTGGATCAGAGGGTCGGGTCCAGTGGCGTAGCCAGGGTTGCTGCCGAGGAGAAGTGGCGGAGAAAAAAGGCGGCATTTCAGCGTCCCTGCGCATGCGCCGAAATGCCACCAAAAGACGGAGCGGCGCATGCTCAGGGCCGCCAAATGATGGAGCGGTGCTGGAAAAGGCGCCACTTGGGGAAATCTGGGCTCGGGGGAGCAGGCACTCCTCCTGCTCCCCCCGCTAGCTACGCTACTGAGGAGGAGGGAGGACAAGGAAAAAAATGTGACAGTGAGTTTTCACTTTTTCAGGCTTATTCCAATAGTAAAGTTTTATTACAGACAGTGCTGGTAGTAGTAGCTTTATTTTCTATATTGAAGTCATGCAATGGGAGTTATGAAATATGTAGGAGAGGTGGGTTGCTTGCCTCTGGACTGTACCAGTAAGAAAAGTAACTCACTTTCACCCTGGCCCCGCCCCTTCCACCTGAGGCCCCGCCCCTTCTGGGTGGGGGGTGAGGGCAGAGTGGGCCCCGTACTGATAAGAGCTGTATTTTACTTTCACCCCTGCCAAAATCCCTCCCAAAGTCCACACCCTGCACCCCCCCAACACACTGCCACAGCCCTGAGTTCCCTCCTTCACCCCAAACCCCTCATCCCTGGTGTGATGGGTTCAGGTTCAGTTTAGGCCTCCAGAACCCTGTCTTGTTGAGCCAGAAATGCTGCAACACAGACCCAGGGTCTGACCCACGCCCCAAAGCTGCAGACTTAACTGAAAACGACTTAGCAAGTGCCCCTGTCTCTAGCACCCAGACACCCAGCTCCCAGTGGGATCCAAATCCCAAATGAATCCATTTTACTCTGTATAAAGCTAATACAGGGTAAATTCGTAAATTGTCTGCCCTCTATTGTCTGCTCTGCCTGTGTACCTGGCCCTGCGCGTGGAACTGGGAGCATTGCTGAGAATGCCACCATAGAGGTCCTGGATTTCAGTCTCTTCCCTAGCAGCCTAAATTTGGCCTCCAGGACATGTCTCCTACTCTTCCCTATGTCATTGGTACCTACATGTACCATGACCACCGGCTCCTCCCCAGCACTACACATAAGTCTATCTAAGTGGCGTGGGACAAGGGATTTTCTGGCCGCCACTTCCCACAGCCCCCATTGGCCTGGAGCAGTGAACCGCGGCCAGTGGGAGCCGCGATCGGCTGAACCTGCGGACAGGGCAGGTAAACAAACTGGCCCAGCCCGCCAATGGCTTTTCCTAGACAAGCGGTGGCCCCAGTTTGAGAACCACTGATCTAGATACCTCAAGAGATCCGCAACCTTCGCACAAGGCAGGCAAGTCACCATGTGGTTCTCCCGGTCATCACAAACCCAGCTATCTAATGATCGAATCTCCCATTATTAACACCTGCCTTTTCCTAGGGACTGGAGTTCCCTCCCCCGGAGAGGTAACCTCAGTGCGAGAGGATACCCCAACACCACCCTACACCTTCCCAACTATGGGAAGGTTTCCCTCTGCTCCCATTGACTACTCTCCTTCACTGAGCCTTTAATCTTCCTCAACAGCGCAAGGGCTGTCTGACCAGAGGTGGGACAAATCTGCAGTGTCCCGAAAAGCCTCATCAACAGACCTCTCTGCCTCCCTTAGCTCCTCCAGTTCTGCCACCCTGGCCTCCAAAGCCCGTACGTGGTCTCTGAGGGCCAGGAGCTCCTTGCACCGAGTGCACACATACGCCACCCACCCACAGGGCAGGTAATCATACATGCTGCACTCAGCGCAATAAACTGGATAGCCCCCACTCTGCTGCTGGGATTCTGCCTGCATTGTCTCCTGCAGCTACTTCGTTAATGAAAGGGTTTTGTTTAAATCAAGAAGTTTTGAATGTAGTTTAGTTTCCAGGTTTTAAAAAACAGCAAGTGAACCTTGCCCCTTCCCACTCCCCTTCCAAACTCCCTTCAAAACTCCCTGTTAGCAGCCCCGGGTCGCAAAGCTCCCTGGTCACTTGCTCACTGCTTTATAAAGCCCTGGCCTTCTTGATAGCCCCGACCACTGAGTAAGGTTCAGCCAATCTTTGCTAGAGGAGTATCCCTCATCCCCCCTGGCCCTCTCATTGTTCCTGGAGATATCAGTGGGTCACCCCGTCAGTGGCAACCCTTCCTTCAGCACTGTGACGCTGGCTCTGTGGCTTGGGGCTTGCCCATCCCTGGCAGCAATCATCTGCTGTCCTCCTATCTATCTGACCTTTTCTTGCTGCCTCGGTGCTGCCCAGCCCTCTCAACAGGTGAGCTGTTCCCACTTGCTTGTAATGGGCACCTGCCCTGTTGCAGTGCTTTGTGTAAATCCACTAGGTGTCTAGCTGCATCTTTAGGTACCTAAATACCTTTGAACACTTGACCCTATGAGTCCGTGGGAGTTTGGTGCCTTAATCACTTGAACTCTCACTCTACACCTACCTCACATGCTGCATTCAACTGTCCCGTGATAGCCCTCCCTTCCTTCCTTCTTTAATGTCATGGCCTGTGATACACAGGAGGCCAGGCTAAATGATCGGGTTGTCCCTTCCTAAAGAGCTCGGAATCTTTCCAGTTGTGAAAATCTCACCAGGTTCTGATTTCCATATTTAGAATCCTAAATATCTTTAAAAATCTGTCCCAGAGGGACTTGCCCAAACTCACGCAGGAGGCCAGTGGTGGGGGAAAGCTGTAAAGCCGGGACTCTTCAGTTTCTACCCTAACTACTGGACTATCCTTGCTCGGTGAGTGCTACAAAGTTAAGCCAATTACACCCACTACCGCTTGGCAGAATGAATATATAAGCAACACTTTGGTTTTCAATGTTAATAATCAAATTATAAGAAGAAGAACTTATATTTGGTAGTGCCTAGTGACCCCAATCATAAATCAAGTGAACGCTGCATTAGGTATTCTACAAAAGCCCAGCAATAGGATGGTACCTTGCCAAAGAACTTTCAAACTAAGTATAAGACAAGAGACAAACTCTACTTAGCACTGAAAAAGTCTCAACTAGAGTGCTGTCTCCAGCGACACATTTCAGAAAAGATATGGACAAACTGGAGAAAGTCCAGAGGAGAGCAGCAAAGATGATTAAAGGCCTAGAAAACCTGACCTGCAAGGAAAGAGTTTAAAAAACTTGGGTATGTTTAGTCTGGAGAGAGAAGACGTGACAACAGTCTTCAAGTACGTAAAAGGTTATAAAGAGGAGAGTGATAAATTGCTCTCCTCTATCAGTGAGGACCGGACAAGAAGTAATGGGGTCAATAATTAGCAAGGGAATTAATTAGCAAGATTAAATATTACAAAATACTTCCTGTCAGGCTAGTTAAGCACTGGAACTATTTACCTAGGGAGGGTGTGGAATCTCCATCATTGGAAGTTTTTAAGAACAAGTTGGACAAACACCTGTCAGGGATGGTCTAGATAATACGTAGTGCTGCATCAGTGCAGGGGATTGGACTAGAAGGATGAACCTATTTCCACTCAGGACTCACAGCCATGAACCCTCTCCTGGAGTTAAGCAACTAAGGCAGATCAGGTCTTTCTCATGAAAAAATTACACAAATCAATAGATCCTACTCTACACTAGCCAAAAGCCCAGTGGTTAGGGCACACATCTGGAATATAAAAGACCTGCTTTCAAATTGCCATGCTGCCTAATTTGGATGTGAATAGCCCTAAACACTGAGGTACTGGGAATTATGGGGCATACACTTCCTAGCCAAAGATTCCCAATCTGTTTTCCCCCAGCTATTTGTTCTGGGCCTTTGAGAATGGCTACCAGATAAGGCCCCACATGCATGATCAGAGAGAAAACATCTGCTTCGAGAATCTCACTGGGATTTAGTCATGAACCAGGGCAGAGACCCACTTGGTGACACCAGCACATAGGTGCTTTCAGACATGCCCACCGACGGAAATTTAAGCACCATGGGGACTTTGGTGTCACAAACATAGGCACCTGGGGAATTTAGGTGAGTCCAAGTTTAAGTGACAGTTGAGTAGAGGTTGTGAGGATCTCAGTAGGACATAAAATGGCCCTTAGGAGCCTAAATCTCCTTATGCATCTAGCCCCTAAATTCCTTTGAAATTCTGCCTCTAAGGGCCTCAGTCACTCTTGGAAATGTAAGTCGGGCCCTCCTGGCCTTTTATTTACCATTTTCTCCCCTTTTAAAAAGTCATATTTCCAGAATGGACCTTCTTTGAGTAACCCATAAGTCTAGCTACAGTATCTCTCAAGACCCCCTTAACTCTAACATTCCCAAGGCTATAGATGAAGGTGTAAATAGGGATGTCACCACTGTGGGTGAGCAGAGTTGCTGCTTTATCATAAGCCAAGGATTGGCTGTGCTGTGGCCGGACATACACAAAAATGGAACTCCCGTATGCTGCGATGGTTACACCAGTGATGTGAGACACACAAGTGGAAAAGGCCTTTTTGTTCTCTTCAACGGGGGCTATCCTGAGGATAGAGGCTATGATGTAGGTGTAAGACACTATGGTCAACGTTAAGGACCAGGCATGGACAGAGAAGGTGCTATCCATCAGGAAAGGAGAAGCGTGTATCACCCCCTGCCATTCATAATGACTGTGTAGGACAAGGGGTTGCAGAAGGCCATGTCTAGATTGTAGGAAATCATGGACAGTTGGATGAAATTCACCGTGCCCAGGAAGATAAAGAAGAAGGTTTGTGCCAGACAAGCAGTGACGGAGATGGTCTTCCTCTCTGAAAGAAGGATGACCAACATTTTAGGAGAAATGACCAAGGAACAGGATATCCAAGAACAACAATTTGCTGAGGAAGAAATACTTGGGAATATGGAGGTGACAATCAGTCCATGGGATGGAAATTATGAGCACATTCCTTATGGAGGCAGAGATGAAAGTGGGCTGGTACGGGCCAGTACAGCGTAACGATAAGAAGTGGCCGCTGGTACCGACCCGTACAAGGCCGGCTTTAAGGATCAGTACTGCTGGACCCTATTGCCAACAGGGGGGAGCAAAAAGGGCAGGTGCTCTGTGGCCCAGTGATTTAAGAGCTGTAACTCTCAGCTTTCAAATATCAAACACTACTGAAGGCCTACCGTCAATTTTGCAAAAGCACGTAAGTGATTTAGGAGAATAAGTCCCATCTTATACCAGTGTTGTGTCTGTAATGAGCATCAGGGCACATTGCTATCCAGTGTTTCCTAATCCAGAGCTTTTCAAAAGTACAAAATAAAGAGTTTGAATTTAATCCCCGAACAATAGACTTGACCAACTGACTTTTTATTGTAAAAATATACAAATGAAGAAGATGCTATTGCACAGAATATATATACATGCTGCAAGACTGATTTCTTCTTTTCCAATGTTTTTTTTATCTCCATCAAGAAGCACAACAGAACTTGGGGGATACTTGTGTCCTGCTCTGACTGAAAGCATCTCTCAAGGTGGGATTATCACCCTTGTTTTGGAGGCTGTAGATAAAGGGGTTGAGGAAAGCATACACTATGGTGTTGAGCAGAGCCATCCCTTTGTTGAGATCCAGGGATAAGTTTCCCGTGGGCCTGACATACATAAAAATACAACTTCCACAGGCCAGTGTTACAAGAGCAAGATGGGAAGCAGAGGTGGCAAAGTTCATTGTTTTAAATAAGGCACTTATACTTGGCTGACAAAATGCATTTGAAAATCCAACCCCCAACCCCAGCTGTCTTTGAAAAGATCGATCTCTAATCTCTAAGCTGTTTGTTAGGGGGCGCTTTGCTGCATGGTGTGGGGGTTCAGTAACGGTCCTGTCTTTGGCAGTCAGCATGAACCCCGATACCTATGGGGCCACGTGCTTTAAGCAGCTGGGTTTGTGACTCAGAATAAAGCACAATTTCCAGTGAGTCACACCTGACCCCAATGGCCCAGTGTGATAGTAGAAGGGGATGGGCCAAGGAGGACTCTTTCCCTGACCAGAGAGAATGATTTCAGCAAGGGTCATCAACAAAAACATTCTCAGGGGGTGAGGGCTGATATCTGCTTCGCAACATTAAAAGCAAAGTCAACAACTTTGTGTGTCTTTATTTCAGCACCTTATGTCTTGGGATTAATTATTTTTGGTCTATGTTTCAAACAGTAAAGAGGAAAATATTTTTTCTCCAAGTACTTATAACTGCAAATGAAATAGAAAACCACAGTAAAAAAAATAGTGTCTGAAACACGTATGCAATCTGGTACCAGGGTAGGGGAAGAAAGCGAGTTGCTGGCTAGAAAACAATTCCATTTCAGGGCTTCAAAAATTGTTTTCATTCTGCATCAGAATGAAACCAAGACTCTTGAAACTGTTTGTGAAACAGATGACCTGGTCCAGGCTAGCATTTCTGGGCAGTTGTAGAGAGCATTCTCCTCCACCCTAGAGCCCAGTGTGTAGGGTACAGTGTTAGAACATGTGAGGACACGGTTAAAATCCGTGAACTGCCTTACTTGGAGCCAGCATTTTAATCAGGTGTCTCCCATTTTAGGGTAGTGCCTAACCCGCAGGTTATAGGGTCCAAAAATCTCTCTGTCCATTCCATTCTGCACCTGAGAAACCTCTACTCTGTAACTAATATTCTGTGTCTACTGACAGAGCAGGTGAAAGTTTTTAATTTAACTTCAGATTTTAGGCTATTGAGCTGTTAGCACTAAAGAAAAAGACCTTCAGGACTCCACAGATATTTCTCTGAAAACGTCAGCTCAGTGCACAGCAGTGGATTTAAAAAAAAATAGTTGACAGAAGACTAGGAACCAATAGGAAAGGGATCGATAATGAAACAAAAAAAAATCATAATGTCACTATATAAATCCATGGTATGCCCACACCATAAATATTGTGATCAGTTCTGGTTGCCCCATTTTGAAAAGGTTATAGTGGAACTGCAAAAGTTTCAGAGGAGGCCAACAAAGATGTCCAGGGAAAGGAACTACTTCCATAATAGGAGAGTGTGAAAAGATGAGGGCTTTTTGGTTTAGAAAAGAGATTATTCAAGGAGGATATGATAGGGTTGTATAAAGTCATGAATGGTGCGGAAAAAGTCAATAGAGAAGTGTTATATCCTCATTCCCATGATACAAATATCAGAGGACACCTAAAGACATTAATAGGCAGCAGGTTAATACAACAAGAGGAAGTACTTTTTCACACAATTCACATGCGGAACTTCTTGCTGATGGGATGTTGGGCTAGACAAAGGTACAAATGGGTTGGAAAAAAGATCTAGAGAAGATCATGGAGGATAGGGCCATCAGTGGATATTAGCCGAGATGCTCAGGGATGCAACCCCATGCTTGGGGTGATCCTAAACAGAAGCCAGGTGTGGGTCACTGCAAAATTGCCGTGTTCTGTACATTCCCCCAGAAGCTTTGTTACAGGCCACGGTTAGAGCCAGAAGACTAGACTAGATGGACCATTGATTGGACCCACTGTGGCAGCTCTTACGTTCTGATTTAACTCCACAAGCCTACAGCGGGAGGGGGCTGCAGGGAATATGAAAAACACAGGTTTAAATCCTGTCTCCAAATCAGACCAAACAAGGAACCTGAGTCTCTCACCTCCCACAACAACGCTCTAACCATCATGCTATTCAGATTAATTCCCTGAACAATAGATTTGAGTGAACTTTGATTTTAAAACTATACAGATGGAGAAGAGGCTATTTCGCAGTCTGTTGCAAGACTGACGTCTCCTCTTCCACTGTGTTTTTGTTGTTCTTACCACCACCAAGAAGCACATTGTAACTTTGGGAACAACTTCGCCTTGCTGCGACTGAAGGCATCTCTCAATGCAAGCTTAACACTCTTGTTTCTTAGGCTGTAGATGAAGGGATTGAGGAGCGGGGTCACAACAGTATTCAGCACTGACACGACTTTATTGTGATCCAAGGAGTAGCCATGGATGGGTCTGGCGTACATAAAAATACAGCTCCCGTAGATCAGCGTTACAACAGTAAGATGGGAAGCGCAGGTGGCAAAGGCTTTCTGCCTCCCAGTGGCAGATGGGATTCTCAGTATAGAGTAGAAGATGCAAGTGTACGAGATCGTGGTTAAACATAATGAAGTCAACACTATGGCTGACAGCAAAATGGAATCCACCCTCTTAATTAGTTGGGTATCGGTGCAGGAGAGTTGGAAAAGGGGGGTGCTGTCACAAAAGAAATGGTTGATCACATTCGGCCCACAAAATCTCAGCTTGCACACCAGGACTATCCGTAAACTTATAATCAGGAAACCTCCCACCCAAGAAACAAAAACTAGTTGAATGCAGAGTCTCTGTTTCATGATGGCAGCATATCGCAATGGGTGGCAGATGGCAATATAGCGGTCAAAGGACATGACCACGAGAAGGGCGAACTCTGTAGACCCGAGGGCGAAATAGAAGTAGGACTGGGCCATGCAGGCAAGGAATGAGATGGTTTTGTTGCCTGAGAGAAAGTTTAAAAGCATCTTTGGGTTTGTGACTGAAGTGAACCAGATCTCCAAGAAGGACAGATTGCTGATGAAAAAGTACATGGGGGTGTGGAGTCGGTGATCCACCCACACTATGAACATGATTAATGAATTACCCGTTAGTGTGACCAAGTAGGTCAGTGAAAGAACAAAGAAGAGGAACATCTGAAGTTGGTCACCAACTCCAGAAAACCCCAACAGAATAAACTCAGCCACCGTGGTTTCATTTGCTTCCTCCATTTCTGATTCTCCTGTAAAAAGAGCAACAATATAAAATAAGAGCATGAACCTTTATCTATCAGGTTTATGGATTCAACCACAATGTTCTGGAGGCCTATGAGACAGAAAAGATGTTCACTCAAAAAGAATATGGTAAGCTCACAAGGTAATGAAGGAGATAGAGAATTTCTGAGATTGGCAGAGAACATCGTTTCCCAGACTAACTAGTTTGTTGTGTCTATTGCTGCTTATATAACAAATTAAACTTGGGGAAAGAGCTGGTCCCCACATAATTGTCTTTGCTCGATATTCACAAACAAGCAAAGCCTGGCTATATACGTACAGCTCCTCCCATTGCTTTCTTAGAACACAACTAGAGAGGTCACCAACTATTTACAGAAATGTTACCCTTTTGTCTAGACACTATACAGTCAATAGGCAGACTGTGGGGCCAAATCCAGACCACAAGATACTTATGAATGCACCCCAAAATCTTTTTATTTACTTATTATTATTATTGTTATTTTGTTATTATTTTCTCTGGCATGTGAACCTTGACTATACCTTGACCAAGAAACTTCCACTTTGACAAAAAAAAAAAAAAAAAATGGACCACCCCTGGTATAAAGGAATTACATGGGCCTCATCACTCTGGTATCACAGATCCTCACTAATATTGGTGGATTCTCACAGCACACATGTGAGGTATTATCTGAATTTTACAGATGGGAACTCGGGCACAGCTTAGACAAAGTGACTTTCCCAAGATCACACAGGAAGTTTGTGTCTGAGGAAGGTGCTGAATTCCACATCTCCCAAATCATAAGATACTCTCTTATCTATTGAGCGACCTTTCCTATCCCTGGACTAAGACTCCCCTGTCTCCGCCATTCCCATATTGCTAAATGGGAAGGGTTTCTTGCTACATCCCAACTAGCCGAGAGGAGGATTCCAGGATGTTCCCAGGATGGAGACTCAAGACCTAGCATGTAAATATTTAAGATCCCTTGTCACCGAAGATATAATGAAAAGGTTTGGTTTTCATGCTCACCTAGGGAATCTTCTTGCCTAACTACTATGAATTTTAATGGACATCTGTATTGTCTCGGGGGCTTTGCAAATCTCAGCCAATGCAGGCAACAACTTGGCAAAAGGAAGTTAACATCGGCAAGATTCCCTGAGGTAGAATGACATAAATTGTGTCTTCCAAAGTCACTTAAATGTGAAAAGAGTCAGAGACTTGAGGATGAGCTAAAAGGAGAAAAAAACCTTTCCTACTTAGGATAACATTTTTCAAAGCTGCCTACATGGTTTGTTGAAATGAGACATCCAAATGAATCAAAGATAAATAAGCCACCAAACCAGAATTCTGAGGAACTGACACTGTGTAGTTATCATGTTTTAATCATTTCCTTCACAGGGTATTAGGCATGTAGTAAACAAAGATCTGTTGTAACATAAGTGTAATTAATTTCTTTCATATAATAAGAAAAATATTTGTCCTATTATATTCGTTTTCCTATTAGAATTTTTTCCAGCATAAAGAATGTAAACAAATATAAGACAAAATAAAATAAAATGTCGTGGTTTGCTACATTAAGCCTAACGATTTACATCTGAAAGATTTACCTTTCTGCTGCAGTTGAAACTTGAATGTTGTGATCTTACAACAAAAGAAAACAAACATTTCTCCTTCTCAAGGCTGGTCTTCACTCCCTTTATGAATAATATTGGGGAGTGTTCTTTCACTGGGAGACTGGCAACACCCCTGGGAGATAATAGAACCAGCTAAGAAATCTCAGAGGGGATTGTATTGGCAAACTGATGCAAACAACATACAGAAGTTTGTTTTCTTGTAAAGAAAAAGGCAGCTTCTAACTTGTCATACTGCCGAGATAATGGATTTGAGTCTGTCACACTGTCAGACTGATCAGTGGGAATTCAGCCCTCAGATTGGTGTGCGTGTATGTGTGTGTGTGTTTTGGCAGTTGTAACCAATTAGTGTATTTTATTATTTACTTGTCATTGCGTTATTTGGGCTTGTGGTCAATTCGTCTGTTCTTTCATGTCTAATCAATGTATGTTCCATCGATTTAAATTGTAGGATTATAGGAGTAAAAGATTGACAAGTATTTATAAGTGTGTATTAGGTATATACGGAAGGAAAGGCCTATGGGGTGAGGCCTGTAAGATTTAAGCTTAGCCAAACTAGGCCATAGGCTTAAAAATGCTTGACATGAGTGGGTGACCTCGGAACAACCCTATGCTAGTTAAGTCACAAGATTAGTGTAAAAGATGTGCCAATAAGTGATGCCACACAAAACCAGGCTACATCTACACTACAATATTAAGTCGATCTAACCTATGTTGGAGCATAGCCACCACAGTAATTACCTTGCTTGTGTGTGTCTACACTTTGCTCTTCGTGTCAGTGTTGCACATCCCCCCCCAGCAGGGCTTGTATCGATTGGCCGGTCAGTTTGGGGCATTGTGAGAGCCAGTAACAGTCTATGTAAGCAACCCAGTGTCTACACTCACACTGTGCCAACCTATCTCCAGTGACGTTGATTCTACACTGCTTGTGGAGGTGGAGTTATTAAGATGGTGTAGCAGGGCAGCTATGTCAGTGGGGGTGAAATGTAGGTTTAGACATTTGTAAAATCGACCTAACTTTGTAGTGTAGACCAGAACTGTGCCCGCAAAGGGGGCCGTGATACCGGCGAAAGAATGACACTCAGTGCCTGAGAGTAAAAAGCAAGACTTTACTGAAGGAAGAACTTACACTCCAAGCTGCGCGGGGAGTCCCTGAGGCGCGCGGAGGGGCTGCGGGCGATTCTGACCATCTGGGACAGCTGGCCAGGCAGGACTCCACTGAAGGGAGTCCGCTGCAATGCTATATCCCCCCGCGCTTATCTCAAGGTTACATGGGGTCAACAGTTGGCTACATTCATTGCATTCATAAATCGTACTCATTATCTAAGCTAACTTGTTTACAGACAAAAACATGCTGAACTCTACTAAACTACATTTTGGCAGGATCTGCCGGACAAGATTCATTGCACGGCCTTCAACTGCACAGCCTGCATCTTCCGCTCGCATTCAGTCACATACTCGGTCCGCCACTTAGCTCCTTGCCAAGCTTCCGCAACCTGTCCCCTACAAGACCCTAGATTGCCATAAACAGTAATGTATTATCCAAAATCAGTAGACATCTGATTGTATCATCATGAAATGTCCTGACAACAGGGTACATGTTGTGTGTAGATGCTAATGAGAATAAGTGGAGCTAAGAAACAACCTATGAAAAACAGGGCACCCCAGTATTCATGGGGTGTGAAAGGACAAATAATGAACAGAGGATTGAAACTCTCGTGCATGTGCATAAGGTATTAGGTGTGGCCAGAACAACAATATGAACGATTCTCTGGTTGCGTAAAAGTGGGAAGCGCCCAAGGAATGGCCCCATGGGATGACCTCCCACAGGAAACGCCAGCAAATGATCATCTGTTGGGAGGTCCAATGGACCCTGGAATATCTTAGACTGTAGTAACAAATCCTCAAAGTCATTGGATGGTGTAACTGTGCCTTAGTGGGTCACGACTAAGAATTCCAAATTCAGGACAAGCTGTCGAGAAATATGGCAGATACACCCCAAATACTGGTGGTATTTCTTCCATAAGATATACCAAACCAGCAACAAAATTAAACTTCTGTCTCACCATATTGGCTAACAAGAAACCAGAAAAGCAGCTTCCTGAAGCATTCCAGTCTTATATCATCACCAAAAGCCCTGGATTCAGAGATCAGTGGTTCTTTACAACCAGGCTTATCAAATAAAAGGTTCTTCTGATCCCAAAGGACCAGCCGCAGCTCCAGGTCAATATATAATTTACCCCAAAATAACACTGTTCCCAATCCTTTAGTATCTAAATTCTAAAGGTTTATTTGTAAAAAGGAAGAAAGAAAGATGAGAGTTAAAATTGGTTATAGGACTCAAATACATGCAGACATGAGTTCGATTCTTGAGGTTCGGATACATAGTAGAGATGCTGAGCTTTGTAGTTGCAAAGAGTTCTTTCAGAATTAGTCCATAGGTTAGTCCAGGGATTGGCAACCTTTGGCACACGGCTCGCCAGGGTAAGCACCCTGGCAGGCTGGGCAGGTTCGGCTGATCGCGACTCCCACTGGCCGCGGTTCGCTGCTCCAGGCCAATGGGGGCAGCGGAAAGCAGTGGCCAGCACATCCCTCCGCCCGTGCCGCTTCCGGCAGCCCGCATTGGCCTGGAGTGGCAAACCGTGGCCAGTGGGAGTCGTGATCAGCCAAACCTGCCCACGCAAAAGGTAAACAAACCGGCCCGGCACGCCAGGGTGCTTACCCTGGGGATCCGAGTGCCAAAGGTTGCCGATCCCTGTTATAGTCCAATGTCCATATTCAGGGTGAATCCAGTTTAGGACTGGAGAGCTCAATCTTGTAGCTTACGCTTTCCCTCATGAAGCCTTAAGCAGATCTGAGATAAATAGGATCAGGACTCACAGGCCTTTTATGGAGCCCTGGGTAAACAATAGGCTTTTTGTGTAATCTTCTGTTTTCTAAACACCCCCAGTAATCAGTTACACAAATCAACACAGGGAAATTTATTCACCAAGCAGTTTATCACAAACTTTAAAGAGACCTATAGACAATGACATTATTACACATAAGATTCATCTAAATATTAATATTTCCTTTTGATATCTGAATTAGTATCTATAGTGATATACAGAAACTGTCTATTTACCTGGCTAGCATTTATGACACACACAATTAGTATTCGTGGGTGAGAACCTCACTTCTTCAGATGCAAGTAATGGAAATCTCCAGAGGCAGGTATAAATCAGTATGGAGATAACGAGGTTAGTTCAATCAGGGAGGGTGAGGTGCTCTGCTAGCAGTTGAGGTGTGAACACCAAGGGAGGAGAAACTGCTTCTGTAGTTGGATAGCCATTCACAGTCTTTGTTTAATCCTGATCTGATGGTATCAAATTTGCAAATGAACTGGAGCTCAGCAGTTTCTCTTTGGAGTCTGGTCCTGAAGTTTTTTTGCTGTAAGATGGCTACCTTAACATCTGCTATTGTGTGGCCAGGGAGGTTGAAGTTTTCTCCTACAGGTTTTTGTATATTGCCATTCCTGATATCTGACTTGTGTCCATTTATCCTCTTGCGTAGTGACTATCCAGTTTGGCCAATGTACATAGCAGAGGGGCATTGCTGGCACATGATGGCATATATAACATTGGGGGACGTGCAGGTGAATGAGCCGGTGATGTTGTAGCTGATCTGGTTAGGTCCTGTGATGGTGTTGCTGGTTTAGATATGTGGGCAGAGTTGGCATCGAGGCTTAAGCATATTCTCACCAGCAACCACACACTGCACCATAACAACTCTAACTCAGGAACCAACCAGGCCAGTGGGAGCCTCGATCAGCCGAACCTGCCGATGCGGCAGGTAAACAAACCGGCCCGGCCCACCAGGGTGCTTACCCTGGTGAGCCGCATGCCAAATGTTGCCGATCCCTGGTCTACACAAAGGCTACAGGCCACTTCTTTTACACTTCACTGCTGAACAGAGGTGTGGAAATGAGTGACACGTATGTCTTAGATAGACCCTCCACACTGTGGGGAAATTCACCATTTCCAACCCCCTGCTTCTACCACTTATGTCAGTGGGTAATAAATGCAGTTGAGTTCAGTAGGAACTGGATGGGTTCTGCCCCATTGGCTCTATTTCCCCAGGCAGATCTAGGGGATTGCTTGGCCCACCTCCCCTTATTCATACAGGTAGCTCTTCCTGACAGCAGGTGTCCCGTTGTATTTAACGGAACTGCTGTAGTGGGTAAGGGCTGCCTGGACGAGCTGTGGTTCACAGCATCACACCACGAGATGAGTTCCCATTATCTTGACTTTATTGCAACATACAATAACTACATACAAAATAGTTTGCTATTTGTTCTGAAATTCACAGCCTCACTAGCAGCTTTCCTCAGAGCCTCCTTCACTTCTCTGTTTCTCAGGCTGTAGATGAGCGGATTGGCCAGGGGAGTCAGGACTGTGTAGAAGAGAGACAGCGCTTTGTGCAGGTCTCTCAGCGTGTCGGTGTCTGGCAGCAGATAGACAATGATCAGGGTCCCATAGTAGAGTGTCACCACAATGAGGTGGGAGGAGCAGGTGGAAAAGGCCTTTTGCCTGCCGGCGGTGGATGGGATTCTGTGTATGGTGGTGATGATGCACACATAGGATGCCAGGGTTAATAGGAAGGGAGGCAGTGTTAATATGGAGGATAACAGGAAGGTCACAAGAACCATCAGGCGGGTGTCACTGCAGGACAGTTTTACTAATGGGGTGAAATCACAAAAGAAATGGTCAATTTCATCGTGGCCACAAAAAGTCATTTGTGATATCCAACATGCCGTGACGGTGCAAGCCACAAACCCACTTACCCAAGACCCAGCTGCCAGTCGGAAGCAGACGCTGCCATTCATAAGGGCTGCATAATGCAGTGGTTTGCATATCGCTAAATACCGATCATAAGACATTGCTGATAAGAGACAACATTCTACAGCTACCAGGGAACCAAAGAAATCAAATTGTGCTACACAGCCAGGGACAGAAATGGTCCTGTCCCCAGTCAGGAGACTGGCCAGCATCCTGGGCAGGATGGTGGAGCTGTAGCAGGTCTCCAAGCAGGACAAGTTCCCCAGAAAGAGGTACATGGGGGTGTGAAGATGTTGATCAGCCACAACTAGTGCAACGATGAGGATGTTCCCTGCCACGGTCACAACGTAGATCACCAGGAACATCAGGAAGAGAGGAGTCTGCAGTTCAGGGAGATCCCCGAATCCCAGCAGGATGAATTCTGTGATTGACGTTTGATTTCTCCAGTCTCCAGTCCATCTCTCCATGTCTGCCATGGGCTCTATCAAGACATATAATTAAATAAATATAACCTATGGAATATGACATGAAAAAGGCAATTTGGGGTTTTGTGGTGTCATTGTAATTTTGTTGCTGTTTAAATGCAAGATCTTTGCTTTTCCAGGTGTCAAGGTTCCTTCCCCACTCTGAACTTTAGGGTACAGATGTAGGGACCTGCATGAAAACTTCTAAGCTTCTCTACCAGCTTAGATCTGCTTTTTCTGCCACCACCCAAATGATTTATGAGTTATTTGGGAAACTCTGTCTTCCCCCCAAAAACCTTTCCCTCCCTGGATAGCCTTGGGAGACTCTTCCACCAATTCCCTGGTGAACACCGATCCAAACCACTTGGATCTTAAAACAAGGAAAAATCAATCAGGTTCTTAAAAAGAAGGCTTCTAATTAAAGAAAGAAAGGTAAAAATCATCTCTGTAAAATCAGGATGGAAAATAACTTTACAGGGTAATCAGATTCAAAGAGCCCAGAGGACCCCCCTCTAGCCTTAAGTTCAAATCTACAGCAAACAAAGACACTACTGTGCTAATAAGCGATGTTCACATAAATACCACCCTATACCGGAAACCTACTGACCGCTACACTTACCTACATGCCTCCAGCTTCCATCCAGGACACACCACACGATCCATTGTCTACA
>NC_048309.1:40805445-40831747 GCF_013100865.1 Trachemys scripta elegans
GGCTTGGTGCTCCGCTCACACAACACACTTTGAATTAGGAGTAACTAATGAAATCAGTGGATCCAAATTTATTCTCACTTATGCTGGTGCAAAATCAAGAGGAACTCAAGTGAAGGCACTATAGTTAAATTGATATATGAAAACTTTACACAGAACAAGATGTTAACTCCCACGTTCTATGCCCCCCCCTCAAAAAAACAACAACAACAATCCACAACTGATATGTGAACTTTAAAGAATTTCTACATTCTGGAATCAAAATGTTACATTTCCATTTGTTGACCCCAAACTGAATGTTTCGTGACATTGACCTCTGTGTCTGTCAGAGCTGCTGCTGTATCCCACAGGAACTGCAATTCCAAGTCCCACATGTTTCATTCTCCTCCATGGGCCTTCCTCGCTGGCCAGACTACATCTCCCATGGTGCACTGTGGTCTCTCCCTGTGGCTGAGCTGCTGCAGTGGAGCATGGGAGATGTGCGGAGCAGGAAGTCCATAACTTTACCCTTTGTTCAATGCTCGACAGACATATGGCCTGGTTCTTCACTCGCTTGTCACCTTTTAGGAAGGGCTGAGCACCAGAGGGGTTGAAAAAAAGTTCCATCAAAACATTTTTCAATTAACAAGAGGAAACATTCCCCCTCCCCCCCCCACTCCCCAGCAATTTTGTCCAAATGTGTCCTTGTTTTTCCAGGCAGCTCTAGTTAGCACTTGGCATGACTGGATCATCTAGTCAGTCTTGCTCTTTAATTAGATCAAACTTTGCATTTTGTTTGAATGAAATGAGGATGCTAGCTACTATTATGGGTTTTGCGAGCGAGTTCTATTCCGTGCCTTATCTCTCTGTCTGCCAGTTTGCAGTGGTGTTGTAGCCATGTTGGTCCCAGGATATGAGAGAGACAAGATGGGTGAGGCAATATCTTTTTTTGGACCAACTTCTGTCGGTTGAAGGGACAAGCTTTTGAGCTTCACAGAGCTCTTCTTCAGGTCTGGGGAAGGAAAGCAGAGCGTCTGAGCTAAATACAAGTTGGGACAGGTTTTTAAGCCTAAGGGATTTACACATGCTATAGGAGACCACTTAAATTTGAGTGGGAAATTAAGGATCATCAGGCAGTGGGGTGTGTTACAAATTGTTATAATGAGCCATAAGACCAGTGTCTCTGTGGAGTCCATGATATTTAGTGTCTAGCAGAGTTATGAATTTAAGTTCCCAGTTTTGCCTTTGGAAGGGTGAGTACTGACAGATTGGAATTGGATTGATTACATTGTGAAAAGTGTTCACTTATGGATTTTGTCCATTTTTCTGTCTGAGTTCAGCCGAGAGCATCGTGATTGTCTGGTTTCACCCACAGTGTTGTTGTCTGGATATTTTCTGCACTGGATGAGGTACACCACAAGTTGTGTGTAGCACCCATGAATCTCAAAAGGTACGTTGTGGGGAACATTGATCATTGTTGCAGTGGAGATATGGCTGAAGGTTTCGCACCTGTTGTTCTGGCAGAGTATGGTGCTGCTTTGAGTTGGTGTGTCCTGATCCGTGTGAACGTGCTTCTGACGATGATTTTCAGGAGGTTGGGGGGTTGTTTGACGGCCATAACAATCTAACCCTCACTTGCTCACTTCATTTTCAGTGGTCTCCCAAAACATGTGTTTACTCCTTATGATTAACAATCTGTTCCAACTCCGGTCCGGCACCAGAACGGACAGCAGGAAGCCCATCTCTCCTGTGCTCTCATGGATATCCCTCACACCTCCCACAAGGCTCAGACACCACTGGAGGAGGATGCCATGTGAGTCAAATGCGTGGGGGAGAAGATCAAGGCCATGGCCGAGGGAGTGCAGTAGACAGGGACATGGAGACTGGGACTGGGATGGGTGGGAATAGAAACAGGGCCTGGGAGTTGGGGGCAGAGCTGGGGCTGGAAAGTTGGGGGTAGGGGAGAGAGACTGGGACCATTTTGGAAAGGAGACTGGATCTGAGAGCTGAGGGGAGAGATTGGGGTTGGGAGTTGAGTGGGGAAGACGGGTTGACAAAGAAACTGGGATTGGGACCTGATGAGGAAACAGGGAGATTAGATACCTGGGAACGGGCTGCAGTGGGTAGCCAGCATTAGGCAGGATGGGAGAGATAGCTACTACCATTAATAACTACTCTCTGAGTACGGTTATCCAGCCAGTTATGCACCCACCTTATAGTAGCCCCATCTAAGTTGTATTTGCCTAGTTTATAGATAAGAATATCATACGAGACTGTATCAAATGCCTTACTAAAGTCTAGGTATACCACATCCACCGCTTCTCCCTTATCCACAAGACTCGTTATCCTATCAAAGAAAGCTATCAGATAGGTTTGACATGATTTGTTCTTTACAAATCCATGCTGGCTATTCCTATGACCTTACCACCTTCCAAGTCTCTTTCAGGTATCCTTGAGGGTGGAGAGGCTATCTCTTGAGTTGAAACAAGAAGAAGAAATAAGGCATACGTGTTTAACCATGAGCATAATTAGCCATTAGAACAATTTGCCAAGGGTCTTGGTGGATTCACCATCAATGACAATTTTTAAATCAAGATTGGATATTTGTCTAAATCATCTGCTATGGGAATTATTTTGCAGAAATTCTCCGGCCTGAGTTATACAAGGGGTCAGATTAAATGATGACAAAAGTCCCTTCTGGCCTCGGAATCTATGATTTACATCGCTTGTGGTCTGGCTCCATTGAGTCCAATGAAGCGAAACTAGTTTATACCAGCTGAGCATCTTGCCTTCTCATTCTTCGTCAAGCACTTTTTTGTACACACTGCTTTTTTCAAGGCCTCTTTGACTTCCTTGTTCCTCAGCGTGTAGATAAACGGGTTCAGGAGAGGAGTGATGACCGTGTTCAGCACTGAAACCACCTTGTTCAGCTCCAGTGAGGAGTTCACTTTTGGCCTCACGTACATGAAGATGATGGTCCCGTGCAGTATGGAGACCACCGTGAGATGGGAGGCACAGGTGGAAAATGCCCTCTGCCTCCCACTGTTGGAAGGGATCTGCAATACGGCCGATATGATGAAAACATACGATATTGTGGTGAAGGAGAAGGAGCTCAAGAGAACTAAGGCAGCCACTGCAAACACTACCTGCTCTATGAAGCGAGTGTCGGCACAAGCCAACTTCAGCAATGGGGCCACATCACAGTAGAAGTGGTTAATGAGGTTTGGGCCACGGAAGGGGAGTTGGCAAACCAGGATGGTCTGCAGGAAGACACTCAAGAAGCCACCCAACCACGACCCCAAGGCTAACTGGAGGCAGAGCCCATTGCTCATGTCAGCCCCATAATGCAAGGGATCACAGACAGCTAAGTATCGGTCAAAGGACATGGCGGCCAGCAGGAAAAACTCGGTGGCACCCAGGAAGAAGTGAAAAAAGGCTTGTGTCAAGCAGTATCGGAGGGAGATGGACCTCTTCTGGGCCAAGAAATTAGCCAGGATCTTTGGCACCAGCGTGGTGATGTACCAGATCTCAAGGAAGGAGAGGTTCCCCAGGAAGAAATACATGGGAGTGTGGAGACGAGGGTCACGGATAACAATAACAATGATAAGAACGTTGCTGATGATGGTGAGTATATACATGAGCAGAACCACCATGAAGAGAGAGGTCTGCAGCTCTAGGGACATAGGGAACCCACGGAGGATAAACTGAGTCACTAAGGTTTGGTTTCCGACATGCATCGTTGGTTGGGAAATTCTCACTCTGCTCCCCTTTGCCTGTAATGAATAATAATAAAATCAGTTTTCAGGGCAATCTGCACTTTTGACCCCTCTCAGTCTCTGGGTTATGTCTTCACTGAACTTTTAAAAAATAAAGTGTGTTATTATCTCAGTCAGCTAACTTGGGTTCAAATAACAGCAAAGACACAGCAACACGGCTTAGCAGCTCAAGTCCAAGGCCGAGGTACAAGCTGATTAAACCTATAGGCTTCAACTCAAGCTGAGCTGCTGTGTCTCCATTGCTATGTTAGCGTTAAGAATACACCCCTTTTCTTTTGTCACAGCAAAGACGACATGTCCTCGGGGTGCAAACCCTCCAGGTTACCGGCCCTGTGCCTTCGTCTCTTGGGCTAGAGCCCTGCGGTTCTTCCACTCTTCCACCAAGGCTTGTGTACCCTTAAAACATTGTAGCTGTGCAGCTGTAGTGCTTCAGTGTAGACACGAACTACGCTGACGGGACGGGTTCTCCTGTCTGCTGGATTGGATTTGACCCCCGCCCCTCCAAGCCTTCCATTCAGTGACCAGTGTGTGTGTGTGCACAGTGACTCAAAACAGCCTCGTCCAAATGACGTACTCCTTAATATCGACAGCAGAGCGGCGCAGGACATTGTTTTGCCATCACATGAATATTTTCAGGATTTAACAAAAAATCCTGCTCCATATAAAGATGAAGCCAGAATGTTTCAGGTTTATTTGTTTTTTAAACTAAACAAAAACAGACGGACAGTGAGCGATAGACGTCAGTCTATAGATAGACCTCAGATAGACTCAGGAAAAAAGAGAGAGGCTGTATACACCAGTGGTTAATGCATCAAGCCCCAGCTCTCCCCGGGCAACAAAGTGCCCACCAACTGCCTGGATGTGGCGGGCAGTGGCCCTCTGGGCTACTGCGCCAAAGTCTGCCTGATCCCGGAGTCCGCCAAGAGCGACTTCATGTTCCTAAAGCCCTGCAGCCCGAGTCCCCTAAGGAACAACGAGAAAGCTGCTGAGAACTTGCTAGGGCCGGGAAGGAAGCCCCGAGCGGCCAATAACACCGTCAGTGCTGCCAGCCAGGTAACCCTGTGCTGCCGTACAGCCGGTGGGGCTCAGGGAGACGCCCTGGGAGAGAGTGCCATGAAATATCCCTTCAAGGGTTAGCCCGGCTTCCCCCTTCTTCTCTCCCTCCTCCGCCCCCTTGGGAACGAATCTGAGCCGGCAGAAATCCTTTCATTCAGGCACAACTTTTTAAAGCTAATGACCCGACCTCTGATCCAGTGGCCGTGTCGGGATTAGCCCCCGTCGGACAGCAGGCAATTCTCCAGCGCGCTCCTCACCCATGTCAGGTAATGATCTGGGGAACGTCAGGCTCATTTGAAAGGAGGGAAAGGAGCAGAAAGCGCTCGGAAGCAGCAGCCCAGCTCCTAGTAAGACTGAACTACGGAGCGTGCCCAGGAAAGCCCAGGGCTGTCTCAGGAGATAACTGTCCCCTGTTGAGGGCTCTCGCTCAGCCTCCGACCGCGGCTGCACAACCCCGCAGCCTTCCCTCAAGAGACCCAGGCGTGACACGGGGCAGCAAAGCACGCGGGGATTTAAGCCTCTGGAAATGTCCCTCTCTAGTCTGTATTTCCCCTGCGCACATATCCCAGGCCACGAGTTACTCCGGCGCTCTAGTGGCCCATGGGGCGTTTCAGCTCCTCTGTCTCAATAAGAAATTCAGGCAGATACACCCGGCTCAAGCAGATTCCGATGCAGTCGTTGCCCAATGCTGCATCAGTACCGCACCCAGTCAAACAAACAAAACAACAACAACAACATTGCAAAGTGCAAACGTGTAAAAGCCAAAAAAAAAGCGGGGGGGGGGGGGGGGGGTTAGCCAAATTTTTTTTTGCTTGAGCGGCAAAAAACCTAGAGCCGGCCCTGGCTTGATGCAGTTGCATTGCCTCCCTATAGTCCATAGCGTAGCTGGGGGGGAGCAGGGGGAGCGGCCACTCCCCACTGAGCACATGGCACCTTAGTTGGAAAGATCCTGAATTTTTTCCCACTCCCCTCCCCTTCCCCCCCATGCAGAGTGCGGCACTGCTGATTGGCCGCCTGGGCCAAGTTGAGCTGCTCCCATTGGTCCTCCAGCAGCCAGACCCCCCTCGCCGCTCCCCCGCCTCAGCACGCTGCGGGGGAGGGCTGGGCGCTGGCAGCATGTGGCTCGATCTGCATGGTGGTAAGGGGAGTCCGGGGGGCCGTCAGGGAGCAGGGATGGTTGGGGGGGACTTTCTGGGGGTGGGGGTGTGGAGAGGGGCTGGACGATGCATCCCGAGTGATTAAAGGCCCCAAACACCGCTGAAAGAGCTGGGAAAGTTGCAAGCTTTCTCTGCTGGGCTTTTCATCTGGGTACTACCAGGCAAAGCTGCTTGAGGCCCCGCACGGGAGAGATTTATGGAGAAAGTTCGTGCATCTCACAGCTTGAGCTCTTCTAAGCTTGCAGCCATGCACAGAAGGATTTGGGAGCAGTTAACAATCCTGTGTGGTTAAGAGATTTTCATTTCCTGGGCCCTGCTACCTGATGCCACAGAGCCCCACAGGTGACTGAGTGAGTAGCCCCACCTGTGTCCTCTGCCCACACAATCCCTTCCCTGCTTCTTTCCCTTGTGTTTGCCAGGGTCCCATTAACACGCTGCAGCTGAACGCCCCTCCCGCAGGCCTTCCCTCCAGAGACACAGCCTCCTGGCTTCTCCTTCCTCCTCACTTTCTCCGTGCCCCGTCCCTCTGTCTGTGCTCCCTCCCCACCCCATGCACTGTATGAAGCACGGCTCTGCCTCTCTTGTTGCTGGGCTCTGAGCTGGGATGGCAGAGGCAGCGCGATTGTCAGGGCTCCCAGAGGATTCAGGGGGCCTGGGGCAAAGCGGGGGAGTGCGGCGCTTGTACTCACCCGGTGGCGGTCCGGGTCTTCGGCGGCATTTCGGCGGTGGGGGCCCTTCAGTCGCTCCGCGTCTTCAGCAGCACTGAAGGGCCCCCGCCGCCGAAGACCTGGACCACAGCTGGGCCAGGGGTCACGGGGCCCCTGCAGGGCCCCGGGCAAATTGCCCCACTTGCTACCCCCCCTGGGGCCCAGGCTATTGTCGTGTTCTCTGCTAGGTCTGTTTGTGCCAGACTCTAGCAATAACCCTCTGCCTGCTGGCAAAGGCTTCTGGCTTAACACTAAAGCCTGGTGCTAGGGCAGAAGCAGCTGCCCATGTACCCTCAATGGCAGGAGCTGTGCGTGGTCCCTCGCCCCCCCTTTGGATTATGGGGTGTGTCTTGGTGTATATCAGGGGTCCTGTCAGGCGTGGGAGTCCCAGGGGTCTGTCTGGGGGCGGGGGTGTGGATAAGGGTCAGGGCAGTCAGGGGACAGGTAGAAGATAGGGTCCGGGGGGGGGGGGGGGGGGAGGGGGGGGGGGGGTCTCAGGAGGAGGCAGTCAGGGGACAAGGAGCAGGGAGGCTTAGGTAGGGTGTGGGGTCCTGAGGGGCAGTTAGGGACAGGGATCCCAGGAGGGGGGCAGTCAGGGGACAAGGGGGGGGTGTTGGAGGTTCTGAGGGGGGCAGTCAGGGACCCGGAAGTGGGAGGGAGTGGATGTAATTAGTAATTTGATATGTCGGGTGGTGCCTTTTTTTATGTGTTCGCGCCCCCTGATTTTAGAACCTGGCTACGCCACTGACTATAGTGCAAACCTTTCCACGTAACTACAATACCAAATCTCACACACCAGCTTTTCTGGGGCATCCCCCCCACCCCCCAAGTTCGTTAGTGCTAAGGATGGAAAGATCACACTTTAGTGCGGTCCCACTCACACATTGTTTATAGAGGACGAAGGAAATGCTACATAGAACATTCTACATCAGTTTAATAAGTTAAGGCCTGAAAGGACCATTAAACAATCTAGTCTCACCTCCTGCATAACCTAGTTATTTAACCCAACAGCTTGTCTTTGACTGTGGCTAGGTCTACACTACCCGCCTGAATCGGTGGGTAGAAATCGACCTCTTGGGGATCGATTTATCGTTTCCCGTCGGGACGCAACAATCGATCCCCGAATTGACGCTCTCACTCCACCAGCGGAGGTGGGAGTAAGCGCCGTCGAAGGGAAGCCGCGGAGGTCGATTTTGCCGCCTTCCCTACAGCGGGGTAAGTCGGCTGTGATACGTCGAATTCAGCTACGCTATTCGCGTAGCTGAATTTGCGTATCTTAAATCGACCCCCCCTGTAGTGAAGACCTGCCCTTAGGCACATCTTCCAGAGAGGCATCCAGGTTGGATCTGAAGACCTCCAGGGCTGAACATAAACCAAACCAGAACAAGCCTGCTTTAAAGTGAAATCAGAGGGGTGGCAGAGGGTTTATTAACCCTTTTGCAATGGTTCAACTAACCCCGTTTAAAATCCCACCTTCAGTTAAACCTGCACAACTCCATGCAAACCCACTAGAGAGAGTGACTGTTCTGAGGGGCTTTTGCAGGCTGGGCTGTTTATCTGTCCCGCATCACTGTAGTGTCTGAGCGCCGCACAGCCGTGAGTGCAGTCAGCCTCTCAACAGCCCTGGGAAGTAGGGCAATTCTACTATCCCCATTTTATACATGGGCAAACCGAGGCACAGAGCCCCAGGGTCACCGAGTTGGGGGTTGAACAGGGAACACATTCCCCATCTCTCAAGCCCTAGGGTAGACCCAACCAAGACAGGATTCATCTGAATTCAAAGCTCAATCACAGTGTGCCCTTACACAGCTTGTTATTCAGCTATTGCCCCCCTCTCTGCAGCAGAGAGATAGGAAAGGAGCATGTGTGAACCTTTCCATGCCCATTGACATGACTGTTGGCTTTAAATGGACACCAGAGGGAGGCAAAGGACTAGAAAAGGGGGTAGGGCTGCTCTGTTTCACAGCGATACAATTCACACCTGTTTTTGTTCTGCGGCAGAATTCACACCGAGGAAACCCCCTCGCATTGACCACATCCTCTCCTAGCCCTGCAGGCTTCCCACAGCGGACAGAGCACTCCTGAAGTTAACGGGTTTTTGCCCACCCCACAAGCCTAGAGTTTGATAGTGAATCCCATTCACCCCCCTACTTTCCATGTTCCCTGTATTCTTTTTACTGCTACACGGACAGTCCTTATTGGCTTGTATTTGTAGTTCGGAGGGTGCTTGAAACCTAATTGAAGTGGTCTATGCAAATCCAGTGACAAGCCAGCCTATTAAAAGGGAAGCAAAGAGGAATATTCACGGAGAAAATTGGTACCCAAGTCATTCTCCAGAAAGGTGTATCTGAGCTGTTAAAGGAGTATATCCCAATCTGCCAAACGATTCCTATTATTCTGTTTTTGCCTTTCAGAAATCTTTTCAGGTCTGCATTTTCCTTCCTTTTTTAAAGTTTAGTTTATGCAAAACCAGGACATTATGGCAAAGACTGTCAGATATTGGGGCCAAGAATTAAGATTTTGATTTTGACAAAAATTTGGAAGCACAACTGCCATTAAAATGAATTAGAGGTGGTTGACCAATTATCACCATATGCAGCTTTGAAAAATCACACCCTAGGGCTGATATTTTTCCAAAGGAGCCTAGGGGACTTATGCACCTAAATCCCACTAAAAGTCGCTGAGAGTTAGGTTCCTAAATGCCTTACACCACTTTGAACATCCCAACGCTAAATCTTCATTTAGACGTATAATTGACTCCACCAGCTTCCATGGATTTACACTAGAGCCGTTTTGTGCTCAAGCAGTTCTGAAGACATTTGCTTATTTAGATGCCCAATGTGAATTTAGGGCCAGATTTTTAAAGGTATTTAGGCACCTAAATGTGCAGACAGACACCTTTGAAAAATCACAGTAGGCCCCTATCACCTGGTCCTCACTTATTCCAATGGGAGTTAGACACCTTGGTGGAAACCCCAATAGGTCTTGGTGCTATTGTAACACAAACAATATGAGCCTGAAACCTTTTCTAGCAGTGACACGACAGGTGGAAATTCACCAGTCTGAGCTCAGCCTCAAGTTCATTTTTTCTATCTGGATCATTATAGAGACTCTATCAACCCAATATCGCAGCACCTCAAATATCAATTTATCTTTCTATCCCTGAACCCTGTGAGGCGATATCTCCTTGGTACAGGTGGCAAACTGTGGCGCTAGGGCCCTAGTATCTCGGTATTTGAAAATGAGATGCAGGATCCTAAATCCTGAACGCAGCAGTGCCGGACACCTTGAAAAATCTCAGCCTAAATCCCTTGAACACTCTGGTCTTTGGGCACCTTGTGGGACTTTCAGAATCAGCTGGGTGCCTAACGCCCAAAGATTTCAATAGACGTTAGGTGACTTTGTGCTCTTAAAAATCCCACTAAGCACCTATCTGCTTCTTCATTTTCCTCAATATTTTTAATAGCCAGGCCCAATAAATAAAGGCCGGGATTGGTAGATGACCTGAGATTTCGGTGTCCAAATTGCAGTAAAACAGAAAAAAAAAATGAAATCTGTGTTCCTATCTCCTTTAGGTCACTTTCTGAGAGTCAGATTTCAGGACATATAGTCTAGACTCCTGCATGACACAGGCCAGAGAATTTTTATCAGTTTGTCACCCTCACCCTGTCCTATGCTCCCAAGTGACTTCCCATTGCAAATGATCCCTTTGCCATGAACTTTCACCCACATCACTACACTGATGTTAAACTTTGGAGGTTGAAGTGCCAGGCAGTGCATGGATACCCTTAGTCTAATTTTTAATTTGTGTTCTATTTTCAAAGTTAGTTTGCAAAAGTGTGAATTCAACAAATAAACTTTCAGGAAAACAAGTGTGTGTATAGACCAGCCCTGAGTCTAGTGCTTTTACCACAAGCCCATCCAGTTGCTCTTTATACTCTGCAAATGAATCGTGCAAATATAGGGAGGAAGCCTTCTGTATAAAGCCAAGGTGCCTAGAGACACTTCCCAAACTGCACCCCTTTCTGCAGCCCCTGGGTCTAGTTTTCTTCATTCATCATCATGTTCTCCGTATGGAGATCTCTTCTCTTGCTATTTACTCTCTCAGGTGTGTTCCTGTTCCCTAGAGTTATATCAATAAACACTTACATTCTATATTGTACTATGCATTGGGTACATTACTGGTATGGTTTGTGTTCACAGCTGTCCGGTGTGATGTGGAGCTGGTGGAGTCTGGGGATGGACTCAGAAAACCAGGAGAGTCCCTAAAACTCTCCTGCAAAGCCTCTGGATTCACTTTCAGCAGCTCCTGGATGAGCTGGGTGTGTCAGGCTCCCGGGAAAGGGCTGCAGTGGTTTGCCTGGATTAACTATAATTTGGGAGAAATCTACTATACAGACTCAGTCAAAGGGCGATTCGCCATCAGGGACAATCCCAACAACCTGATGTATTTGCAACTGACCGGCCTGAAGACTGAAGACACCGCCCGCTATTACTGTGCGAGAGGCACACGATGAGAAGAAATCCACTCATAGCCATGCAATAACCTCTGGGGCGGTGCAGAGAAAGGCTGTCACTGGATCACAGTTAGGAGTAAGATTTTTTTTCCAAGATGACTAAAAGAGTTAGATGAACAATTTGGGATTCCAGCTCACATTGGTGGCTTTTAAATTCTTAGCCTGAGTGCCCAACTACAAGACAAGAGGACATGCTTGGTAACACTTGACATTGCTTTGTTTTTCTGTTAATTCATAGGACACACAGAGAGAGACATGCCTACATACTGATTACTTTGAAGAGAACTCCCTTGATTCATTCAACTGAGGGCCAGGTCAGGACATTACAAGCATTTAGTCTCACCTCCTGTTTGTGGATAACACGTACCTATAACATCATAACACCTGCTCACAGACTGTCCCTATCAAACCTTCTAATTGACTTCACACCCGTCCTTCTTAGTGCAGCAAGCTTCCAGATAACAGCAGTGAAAGGTGCTTCAGAGAGAGATTTCTTGTGACTAGGCAGACGGATGGACTTTCTGCAGTTCAGTGAAAACCCCTCAAAACAGTTCTAAAACCAAATCAGATAATAAAGAACACCCCTCCAGGCTTACGGGGGACAAAAATGACCAAGAAGAAGAGGGGGAATTGTTTTTCTGTTTATCAAAGAGACAGACCCACATAGGGGCAGCAAAGTTTCATGTTAGATTATGAACCATTTCTTCCCAAAGACTAAACTTGGGAAATGTAAACAACAACTGTCTGGTTGCCCGGCACAAGGAATTACGGTTCTCAGCCCCGAAGGCTGGAATGTTCAAAGTGAGGGTTTGCCCACCCAAATCCCTTTCCAGTCAGCAGGAATTGAGTACCCAGCGCTCCTCGGAGGTTTTGGAAATCACAGCTCACATCCATATTACACCAGTGAAGGGTGCTAGTGTTTATACATTCACTGGCTGGTCTACACTGGGTGGGGGGGGGAGATCGATCTAAGATTCGCAACTTCAGCTATGTGAATAGCGTAGCTGAAGTCGAAGTATCTTAGATCAATTTACCTTGGGTCCTCACGGCACGGGATCGATGGCCACGGCTCCCCCGTCAACTCCACTACCGCCGCTCGCTCCAGAGGAGTTCGGGAGTCGATGGGGAGCGCGATATGGCGGATAGTCTGGACGTACCTGATTCTGGGTTATTTCGGTTTCATATACACTGGGTGCTACACTTTGGTAACCCATGATTAGATGCCTTAACACACAAGTTTACCAGTATCTGTAAGCTCACACTGAGGTCCCCCTGATGTCAAAGTGGCTTTAGTGTTTTCCTGGATTGGGCCCCAAATTATATTAATTTGGTCCCCTTGATATCAACACACTTGTGCTTTCCTGAATTGGGGCATAAATTCCATTGCAGTGACCTAGTGACTCCCCATCAGTCTGTCAGTCTCGGTTCTGAGGTCATTTATTTGCCAAGGTTGGTGCAGCTGAGGTTTATTCAAATGCTTTAGCAATGACCATATGCAAATGAAGTAGGAAAACTTCCTGATAAAGGAGAGCGATTGATACTCACTGAAAATCTGCCTGGCAGCCAGACAGTTGGTGTTGTTACACCACACAAGGTGGTTGGGTAGAATTAAAATGACACGTCTGGGGTTCCTTGTCTTTTTGGCAGCGTTCTCAGGTAAGTGGAGTAACTTACTGGCAGCTAGTTAGGACAGCAGGTGTAGCACAGGACGGCTTTATAGTTAAGATAAAAGACTGTGACTGTAGAATTGTGATTTCGAATCCTGTTCCTTTCACATGTGACTTGAAACTGGTCATTTAAAGTGAAAAGGTACCTAAGGGATCTGGATGCCAAATTATTGGTTTTACCGCAAAGTAGGTGACAAAATCTCTTAGGCATCTTGGACAATCCCAGGCTGAATCTCTTTGTGACTCAGTTTTCTATCGGTAAAATGGGGATAACAGCACATCCCTACCTCAGCAGGGTGTTGTGGGGATAAATTCATAAGTACACAAGCAGCTCAGAGAATTCTGCCCGGGGTGCAGGGATGGGGGGCAATGGAAGGACCTGGAAAAATCAAGGAAATGGAGAGCGGAAAAGAGGGAAATCAAGTGTATTTTCTTTCTTCTTATTTATTGACAGGTGTCAGCTCCCAGATCCAGCTGACCCAGTCCGGGGCAGAAATCAAGAAGCCTGGAGAGTCTGTGAGGGTGACGTGTAAAACCTCCGGCTACACCTTTACCAGCTATTACATGCACTGGGTACGGCAGGCTCCCGGGAAAGCACTGGAGTGGATCGGATATATCAATCCCAATAGTGGTGACACTGGCTATGCCCAGACCTTCCAGGGGCGATTCACCATCACCAGGGACACCTCCATAAGCACGACCTATCTACAGCTGGGCAGCCTGAGAACCGATGACACAGCCACGTATTACTGTGCTAGAGACACACAGTGACACAAACCACATCTACAGCCATTCAAAAACCCTCCGTGAGAGAACCGCGGTCTCCTGCTAACACTGCAGCCCTCAGCCACCCCGGGGAATGGTTACCCCTGTGAACAGACTCTGGGGAATTTTCCCCAAGTGACTTAGGATCGGTGAAAGCTAATGGGTTTTAGAACCTTAAGTGCCTAAATCACTTTTCAGGATATGACTGTTCCCGGGACACAGTGAATTATAACTGGAGGAGAAGGGGAACAGACCAATCACAGCCCTTGGAGAAGCTGGTGTGCCAGGAAGAAGCTGTAGGAAACGTGTGTGTGGCACAGGATTGGACCCGTTACCAGGGCGTTGTCCCCCTGCCTTCCCCCACAGCTCCGGGAGGGAAGGGAACCCGGCTATTCGAACCTGTTAGCGAACCTCGCTGGGAGTGAGAGGAGCCGAAGGACCCACCAAACACAGGTGCCTTTAACTCCGTCTGTGGGCGGAGAGCGAGCTCTGGGGAAAGGGTGGAGGTACCCAGGGAGTGCTAAGGGGGGAGGGCAGAGTGCAGGAGGAAGGGGGCTGAAAAGAACCCCAGGTCCCTGTGTGCTGCCCCAGTGCAGAGAGGCAGCTCCGAGACAGATCGCACTGACTCTGGGGTCACAGGCTGGGGCTTCCCTTCTTACAAAAAACTCGGACACCTCAGAGGGACAAAGACTTGAATCTCACTGAGCCCTGGAAACTCAAGGGGCAGGTGAAACTCCATCTTTATTTCCCCACCACTTCTGTAGTGGGCAGGTGAGTACCTAGTGATGGTTCCTAAACCCCTTAGGTATTCAGGGGACTATTGGTGTAAGTGTTTCGACATGAGTAGAGGATACACGGTCTAGCCCAGTAAAAGGACATCAGAGGCAAATAGACAGGATCCTTCACTGAAATTTCACACTTCTCAGAGCAGACAATGGACGGAATTGTCAATGGACATTAAGGGAATTAGGCACCAAAATCCAAATAAAACCAAATGGGACTTGGTGTGGGATTTTCAGAAACATCCAACTGCCTCGGCAGTACAAGTCCTGTTGGTTTTTCTCTGCACCTTTGGAAATCACAATCTGCACGTCTGTATGCTAATGATTCTTTTGGCTGAGATTTGACACCCAAACTACCATTTCAATCAATGGGACCCACCTGGCTGCAGGAGGGATCTGCTGGCCACCGCTTCCCTCAGTCCCCATTGGCCTGGAGCGGTGAACCGTGGCCAGTGGGACCCATGATTGGCCGAACCTGCAGACACTGCAGGTAAACAAACCGTTCTGGCTGCCAGCGGATTTCCCTGATGGGCCGTGTGCCAAAGGTTGCCGATCCCTGAAGTAGATCAAGGTAAGGACTTTGAGGGTCCTGATTCCTGCAGTATCTCAGTGTTTCACCACCATTAGTGAATTTTAAGGTAGGGAAGCATTATTCCCATATCACAGCTGAAGAACTGAGGCACTGAGAGATTCAAAGGGTGATTTTCAGTGGGACAAACACAAGTTAAAGTAGCCAATTAACACTGACTTTCAATGACACTCAGTCCCCCTTTTGTGCCTCTGAAAATCTCCTCTTAACTGACCATCCCCTCTATGTCCTTCCCAACACTTTTGTGGCCGGAGCCTCATGCTGTAAATCTATGGGAACTAACTCCACAGCATAAGGCGACCTACAACTAGGGGAAAGTGGAAACTCTCTCACTCCCTGGGCCAGTTATCATAGAACTGCCCACTAGGGGACGTAGTGCTCCATTTTCGGAAGCAGATGACACTGATTGCTGCTGTCAGAGACAAGCGACTGGGAAACACCATCACCACTTCCTCTTAGATCTCCAAGCGCTTTACAGGGAGGTCGGCCCCATTATCCAGGTGACTGGTTGCTCATGGATTCATGGATTCCGAGGTCAGAATGGACCATTGTGAACATCTAATCGGACCTCCACAGGCCAGAGAACTTCCCCGAAAATAATCCCTCAGGCAGATCTTCTAGGGAAAAAACGTGCAGTTTTGGTTTAAAAATGGTCAGTGATGGAGAACACACCAGGATCATTGGTGAGTTGGTCCAATGGCCAATTATTCTCACTTAGATATTTGCACTGTTTCCAGTCTGAATGTGTCTAGCTTCAACTTCCAGCCGTTGGTTCCTGTGATACCCTTTGTCTGTCAGATTCAAGAGCCCAGGATTCTATATTTGCTCCCCATGGAGGAGCTGATCCGATGTCACTGGCAGTCAAGGCCACGTCCCTTCTCAGTTCAGGGGGGTTTGGGTCCGAATGTTACACACATTCTTCGCCCATCCCTTGGAATCGGAGGGCAAAAAATGTAATCGCTCAGGGAAGGAGTTTGTGTGTCTTATAAGGAGTGGGATAAGCAGATAGGGGTGACACTTCCTTCTAAATCTCTCCCTCTCTCTGCCCAGGCTTCACTTGGAGAAACAATCCACAGCCCCTGGGTCTGTGCAGTGACCAGCCAGTCCCCTGAGAACTTTCCCCTCCAGCACCTGGGAAAATGAGACGTTGCCTCCATTTACTGGTCATTGTATCATCTCTGGAAGGTCTCTTCTCCCCTGGGAAGCACTGGCGGGGCAAGGGAGCAGTCTATTATCGCTATTACTATTAATATGATTTATAATATCTTTCTATTCCCAGGTCCCCATCGCAGATCCAGCCCTTGGACCCCCAGGTTTATGTGCAAAAGCCCAGAGACTCTCTTTGCCTTTCCTGCAAACCCACCGGGGTCACCCTCAGCAGCTACTGGATAGCTGGGTTAGACAGGCCCCTGGGAAGGGACTGGAGTGGATCGGGGAAATACACCCAACTTCAACTACCATCAACTACGCACAGCCCTTCAAGGGACGCTTCACCATCTCCAGAACAATCACCCAAAAATGGCGTATTTGCAACTGAGCAGCCTGAGACCTGAGGACACCGCCCTCTATTATTGTTCGAGAATCCCACAGTGAGCAGAAAGCTAGTGTGGTCTGGACAACAACTGATTTGGAAGGGGGTGCAATCTTCCCAATGAACTGCAGAGGTCAGCAGTGCATTAAAATTAAATTATGTCCTATTCAGTTACTTAAAGGATAAAGATTATTGAGTTTCTTCTTCAGCTTCTTATTAGCCCTAAACATCTTTGCAGGTAGCAGCGCAGTGTCACCATCCATTGCTGCCCACGTGCTCTGCCTCTAGGTCTGACTGACTCTCATAACATTTGCCCTATTGGTATCCAATCATCTGTTTGTCTTGTTCTACAGTGTCACCATCAGCTTAGTCTTTTTCATTGCAACTAATCCTTCACCCTGATTTCACATCCTCTACTCCTTCCAAATTCTCCATTTGTCTGAAAATCATTACACGTTACACCGGACATCTTCCAAAGAAATCTCATCTCTACCGCCTCCAGCCTTCTGATCGCTGCTTCTTTTAACGCATCTGGTTCTAGACCACACAGTAATACTGTTTGAAGGCTGGTTTGATGCATTTTCACTTTAGTTCAAAATTAAATCTTTATAGCGCGTATGGATGGCACATATTACTGGTGAGTAATATTGTATGAATCAGTAAAACAAGATAACTCTTCTTGTTTTGGGTGCATGGATGCAGAGGACAGGACATTTATTCCATTCACAGAACAAGTTTCTGGCTCTTTTAAGGAGTGGGATATGCAAATAGGGATGAGAGTTTCTTATTTAAATAGTTTTCCCCGGCTGCACCTGGAGAGACAATCCGCAGCCCCTGGGTCTATGCAGAAACCAGCCAGTCCCCTGAGATCTTTCCCCTCCAGCACCAGGGAAAATGAGACTTTGGCTGCATTTAGTGTTCATCCTTGAGGCTTTGAAAGGTTTTCTTTCCTCTCACGTGTGTTGCAGGGACAGGGGATTGGATCACTCAGTGGTTTGAGCATTGGACTAACCCAGGGTTGTGAGTTCAATCCTTAAGGGGTCATTTAGGGATCTGGGACAAAAGTCTGTCTGGGGATTGGTCCTGCTTTGAGCAGGGGGGTTGGACTAGATGACCTCCTGAGGTCCCTTCCAACCTTGATATTCTATGATTCTATCTGGTAGCTCCTGATGCCATTTATAAGCCTCTCTTTATTCCCAGGTGTCCGGTCGCCACGTCAGCTGGAGGAATCTGGAGGGAGTGAGAAAAAGCCAGAGACAATCTCCGCCTCTCCTGCAAAGCCTCCGGGTTCACCTTCACTGAATATGATATGAACTGGGCCCGTCAGATCCCGGGAAGGGAGTGGAATGGGTCGCTTATAGAAGTTGTGGTGGGGATAGGTGTTGTACCGTGATTCAGTGACAGGCTGATTCACCATCTCCAGGGAAAGAAAGACAGAAAGAAAAGGGTTAGTCTCTAAGGTGCCACAAGGACTCCTCATTGTTTTAGCTGAAACAGACTAACACGCTACCCCTCTGAAACCCATCTCCGGGGCAATCCCAACAACCTGCTGTATCGGCAGATGGCCAGCCTGGGACACCGCCCGGTATCACTGTGTGGGGGAGAGAGGCGGAGCACGCGCAGTGATTGATCCCATTGGATAGTCCAGCTGAATATGTAGATTATACTAGAACTGCTTATCCCTGTCCTGTGTCCTTGCGGGATTATTGGGGAGCCAATACAAAGAAAACAGTATTCTTTACAAATGGGTCTAAGGGCGCCCACCAAACCTCACTGGAACCAGTCGGAGTAGGACAGCTTTCTGCTCTGCTATCCTTGGAAAAGCCCCGTGTAAGGGAATCGCTAGATGCTTGAAAGTGACATTTATCAAACACTTATTTAAAAATCAACAGAAGATCGATGTGGAGAAAGTACATAAGGAAGTGTCATCTACTCCTTCTGGTAACACATGAACTAGGGATCATCAAATGAAATTAATAAGCAGCAGGTTTAAATCAAACACAAGGAAGTATTTCTTCACACAATACAGTCAACTTGTGGAACTCCTTGCCAGAGGATGTTGTGAAGTCCAAGACTATAAGAAGGTTCAAAAAAGAACTAGATAAATTCATGGAGGATAGGTCCATCAATGGCTGTTAGCCAGGATGGGCAGGGATCGTGTCCCTAGCCTCTGTTTGCCAGAAGCTGGGAATGGGCGACAGGGGATGTATCACTTGATAATTCCCTGTTGTGTTCATTCTCTCTGGGGCACCTGGCATTGGCCACTGTCAGAAGACAGGACACTGGGCTAGATAGACCTTTGGTCTGACCCAGTCTGGCCATTCCTATATTCTTATGTTCTTGCCATTTGGAGAAGGAACTATGCAGTATGATAACTCCAGGTGGGATTTGCAATGGGGCCTCGTGGAGTTAGGGGCCCAGATCATATTGAAACTGTTTGGAAGTTGAGCTACTAACTAATTTAGTCCCTTTTGAAAATAGTTGCCTACAGCTACAGTATCCACATAGTCTGCAAAGAGAGTATTGCTTTCACACACCTCTGGGCGTCCCGCTCCAAGACAAGGTCTTCTGCATCTGCCCAGTTTTCTAGGAAATATTCTTCTCTCTCAGGCTCTGATCCAAAGCCTATGTATTTCAGTGAATACAATAAACTCTGCACTAAGCGTTATATTCTCCTCCACAGATGTCAGGTAATTCAAGGTAATTTCTTTCTTACGCACAAGTATACTCCAGAGCTCCTCGCACTGTGTCAGGCGCTGCACAAACACACGGCAAGACACAGTCTGACTCTCTTTGCCTGAGCCCTATTGCGAATAATTCACATCACTCAGGGAGGGAGTTTGTGTCTCTTATAAGAGGTGGGATATGCAAATAAGGGGCCAGGTTCCTGTTTAAATCTGTCTCTATCTCTGCCCAGGCTGCACCCGGAGAGACAATCCGCAGCCCCTGGGTCTGTGAACCGCCAGTCGCCTGCACAACTTGCCCCAAACAACACCCAGGGAAATGACACTTTGGCTCCATTTGGTTTTCTTCGTAGCGGCTCTGGAAGGTAATTGATCCCCCATTAATACACAGGAGGGGCCGGGTATCTGGTATTATTGCTGCTGCTATCGATGTGGTGTGGGACACGTCTCTCTTCTGTCGTCTCACCCCGACTGGTGTACAAAGTGTCCAGTGTGGCTGGTTCTCCCACTGTTCCCTGGTTGTTTTCATTCGCTCCTTGAACCCGGGACTAATGACTGGTTTCCTACGGTGACTGAGCTTTATTTACAGTCTCCCATTTCCCTTCTCCCCCAGGGGCCCGCTCGCAGGTGGTTCTGACCCAGTCGGGGCCAGCGCTGAAGAAGCCCGGAGAGTCCCATAAACTGCAATGTGCCACCAGCGGGTTCACTCTTAGCAGCTACTGGATGGGCTGGATCAGACAGGAGCCGGGAAAGGGGCTGGAGTGGCTGGTGCTGTATTACAATGAGGGAAGCAAGCACTACGCCTCCTCCGTCCAGGGCCGATTCACAGCCTCCAAGGACAGCACCAACTTCTACCTGCAAATGACCAGCCTGAGAGCGGAGGACACCGCCGTGTATTATTGCGCCAGAGACACAGTGAGGGGAAGTGAATCTGAGCTCAGACAAAAACCTTCCCCTGCAGTAACAGCGCAACGTGTCCCTGCTGAGGGCGCTACCAGCCCCGACTGCCAGGGACAGGTGATGAGAGCAGCCCAGGGAAACTCTCCCCGGCTATAAATAGCTGCAGACCGGCATAATTTCATCATTGGTTTAATTCACTCACGCTGGAATTCCTCTGAGCATCAGACACTGTGTTAGAAAGATTATTCTCTTCCCTTTTTTTCTATTCCAGACACACAGACAAAACAGAGCTGTGCTGCATACAGAAAAATACCCCCCCACACACACACACACAAGCACATTCAAACAATCACTGCTACACAAAAACACAGAAGTACACACACCGAGGAAACGTGCAAACACACATACAACCAGATTAATATATACAATCGCTCCAAAGCAAATACACCACTAAACACACACAAAAAAGCAAGTGGAAAGACATAAACAAATAAACGCATCCATCTATATACACCCACAAACACACACATATGAACAGGTACACGCATAAACACATATAAACGAACACACAAACAGACACACAAATACAATTACTGTGGATCCATCAACCATAAAGCCAGTCCGGATCAGACAAAAGCAGCAACACAAAGAGTTCACCGCCTGACGGGCACTGTGAGACACAGACCCCAAATAACACGGTGACGGGCGCATCAGACAGACGGGTGGTGGTGGAGGTGGGGAGGGGGGCAATGTGGGGCTCTGGATTATAAATATTTGCAAGCCCATTGCATTTCTACACGGGTTTTAATGATTCACCCTGGAATTGCTCCACTTCAGACACGGCCATGATCAGAGCTTTTCTCACCCCTTTTTCTACTCCAAACACACACACACACACACACACACACACACACACACACACACACACACCTGGAAGAGAGGCCATCATGCCCAGTCCCCTGCACACATGGCAGGACTCAGTATTATCTAGACCAGCCCTGACAAGTGTTTGTCTAACGTGCTCTTAAAAATCTCCAGTGATGGAGATCCCACAACCTCCCTAGGCAATTTATTCCAGTGCTTAACCACCCTGACAGTTAGGAAGTTTTTCCTAATGTCCAACCTAAACCTCCCTTGCTGCAGTTTAATCGCTTTGCTTCTTGTCCTATCACAGGTTAAGGAGAATATTTTTTCTCCCTCCTCCTCCTAACAACCTTTTATATATTAGTAAACAGTTATCACGTCCCCTCTCTGTCTTCTCTTTTCCAGACAAAACAAACCCAATTCTTTCAATCTTCCAACATAGGCCATGTTTTGTAGACCGTTAATCATTTTTGTTGCTCTTCTCTGGACTTTCTCCTGTTTATCCACATCTTTCCTGAAATGTGCCACCCAGAACTGGACACAATACTCCAGTTGAGGCCTTATCAGTGCAGTGTAGAGTGGAAGAATTACTTCTCCTGTCTTGCTTTCAACCTGGGAATAAACACAAGGAATGATCACCCTCTGCAGTGAAGGCTGGAATGTTCAAAGTGAGGGTTTGACCCTTTGGGAATGGGTTACCCAGTGCTCTGTGGAGGGTTTGGAGATCACACCTCACATATGTATTTCACCAGTGAAGGGTGCCAGTGTTTATACATTCACTGATTCTGTTATTTTAGATTCATATCCACTGGGTGTTACATTTTGATAACCCAGTTTTGGGCATCTTAACATCTGAGTTTATCGATTATCTTTAAGCTCACACTGAAGTCCCACTGATGTTAAAGTGGCTTCAGTGTTTCCCTAGATTGGGGCCCAAATTTCATTAACATACTCTGGCATCCTTCATGACTGTGTCCTTCTAAACTCTGAGGTCAGTTATTTGTAACGGTGGACGAAGCTGAGGTTTAGTCAAATGATTTAGCAACACCCACATGCAAATGAAGTAGGAAAACTGAGTGATGAAGGCGAGCAGGCGACCCTCACCGAAGAGCTGTCAGCAGAGGAAGGGTTACTGCTTTGCAGCCCACCAGGTTTTTGCAGAGAATGAAAATGATCTGTCTGGGGTTCTTCTTTTTGGCAACTTTTTCAGGTGAATGGATAAACCTACAGGTGTCTGGTTAGGACAGCTGGGCTAGGACAGGAAAGATAGTTTTAAAGCTAAGATGGAGGAGGTTAATTCAGGAATTCTGGATTCTAAATCCTATAGATTTGAACAAATCACACTGGATGGAATTTTAAAGCCATAAAGAGGATATTGATACTGAAATTTCATTAATCTTTAATGGGAACTAGGTGTCAAAATGCCTTAGGGAGCTTTGAAAAATCTCAGGCTGATTGTGTGCCTCAGTTTCCCATCTGTAAAATGGGGATAATTATACTTCCTAGCAGTGTGGCATGGATAAATTCGTTATTACACACAAGCAGATCAGATAGTGTCATGAGAAGGGCAACAGAAGGAAAAGATGGAATTAACTGTGTTTTTGTGGTTTATTTACAGGTGCCAGCTCCCAGATCCAGCTGACCCAGTCTGGGGCACAAATCAAGAAGCCTGGAGAGTCTGTGAAGCTGACGTGTAAAACCGCCGGCTACACTTTTACCAGCTACGACATTGAGTGGTTACGGCAGGTGCCCGGGAAAGGACTGCAGTGGATAGGACTTAGCAATCCCAACAATGGAGGCACCCACTATGCCCAGGCCTTCCAGGGGCGATTCACCATCACCAGGGACACCTCCATAAGCACGGCCTATCTTCAGCTGGGCAGCCTGAGAACCAATGACACAGCCACGTATTACTGTGCTAGGGACACAGTGACACAAACCACATCTACAGCAACTCAAAAACCCCCAGTGAGGGACTCCAGGTCTCTTGCTAACACTGGAGTGTTTAGTCCCTCCAGAGAGCACTTGCCCATGTGAACAGACTGAGGGTAATTTCCCCCAAATTTCTTGGGCTCCTAACTCACTTACACCTCATGATAAGTACATTGTTTCTGTCTCCTAGGTCACTTTTCAAACTATGAATTACTGTCCTCGTAAATGCCCTAAGCACCAGGCTATGGGGTATTTGGGGGAGGGGTCTTTCAGTCTATCCCATTCAAACTGTTCCACCATGACTAAGTTAATACCCATTAGGCCTGAAAGAGAACAGGGGTGTCTGCAACATCAAATCCCTGTTCCCACATCAGGCAGGGGGAGGGAAGGGAATAGAACTGGCTCTACCACATCCCAGGCAAGTGCTCTAACCGCTATGCTAACAGTTAAGGGAAGCACCACCAACTCCTTCTCTGGCACAACTGGTTTTGGGGAATGTGAGGAGGGGGGATTAAGTAACAGCTGAGGCACCTAACTTCAGCAGAGGGCTGTGAATCCCAACTGCGGTTGCGCCCCTAACTCCCTTTAACAGGTTGGAGACAGAACAGTCCTTGCTTAGAGACAGCCCCCCAACCGGAAGCAAATACTCACCAGCAACTACACACCACACAACAGAAACAGTAACCCAGGAACCAACCCCTGCAACAAACCCCGTTGCCAACTCTGTCCGCATATCTATTCAAGGGATACTATCATAGGACCTGATCACATCAGCCACACCATCAAGGGCTTGTTCACCTGCACATCTACCAATGTGATATATGCCATCCTGTGCCAGCAATGCACATCTGCCATGTGCATTGGCCAAACCGGACAGTCTCTACGCAAAAGAATAAATGGACACAAATCAGACATCAAGAATTGCAACATTCAAAAACCAGTAGGAGAACACTTCAATCCCCCTGGACACTCAATAACAGACTTAAAAGTGGCAATTCTTCAACAAAAAAACTTCAAGAACAGACTTCAAGGAGATACTGCAGAACTGGAATTAATCCGCAAAATTAACACCATCAAATTGGGCCTGAATAAAGACTGGGAGTGGCTGGGTCACTACAAAAAGATAGTTTCCCCTCTGTTGATATTCACCCCTTCTTGTCAACTGTTGGGAATGGGCCACATCCACCCTAATTGAATTGGCCTCATTAGCACTGACCCCTCCCCCACTTGGTAAGGCAAGTCTCATTTTTTCATGTGCTGTGTGTTTATACCTGCTACTGTATTTTTCACTCCATGCATCTGATGAAGTGGATTTTAGCCCATGAAATCTTATGCCCAAATGCATTTGTTAGTCTCTAAGGTGCCACAAGAACTCCTTGTTGTTTTTACTGATATAGACTAACATGGCTACCCCTCTGAAACCTCTCCTCAGCATTTCCTAGGGCAGAGGTGGGCAAACTATGGCCCACAGGCCACATCCAGCCTGAGGGACCTTCCTGCCCCTCCCTTGAGCTCCTGGCTGGCGAGGCTAGCCCCCGGCCCCTCCCCTGCTGTCCCCCCACCCTGCAGCCTCACGTGCTTGGAGGCTCCGGCCAGGCGGCGTGTCTGCCCGTCTTGCTGCTCTGAGTGGCATGGTAAGAGGAATGGGGGGTTCCAGGGGGAAGTCAGGAGACAGGAAGCAGGGGGTGGTTGGATAGGCGTGGGAGTCCCTGGGGGAGGAGGGGTAGATAGGGGTTGGGAGGATGGATGGGGTAGTGGCAGTTAGGGGGCTAGGAAGTGGGAGGGGGTGGATAGGGGGCAGGTGTCAGGCTGTTTGGGGAGGCACAGCCTTCCCTACCCAGCCCTGCAAAGTTTCGCAATGCCAATGTAGCCCTCAGGCCAAAAAGTTTGCCCACCGCTGCCCTAGGAAGTAGGTGAGGCACCTCTGCACTCTGTGCTGGTTTTTGCAGATCCCATCATCAAGCACCTAACTCTCCTCTACACATACATCCTTATCTCTAGGGCAGCCCCACCTGCCCAGATGGGGAATGGCAGGGGACGGCTCCTCTCACACCCCTCTGCTGGCCCCGTCTCAGCCGCAAGGGCCAGTCCCAGCCAGTGTCTTCTCCAGGTTCTCCCACTGGGCCTCCTGGTCTCAGCCCATCACACAATAGTTCAGTCCCTTCCCAGGGGCAGCTCTGAACCAAGGCCCTTCCCCACCTCCTGGGTTTGACTTCAGCTCCCCCCCTTGTGAGGGCACCTGGTCCCCACGCTTCTCCCTCTAGGAGTCTGTGACAGGGCTGGTACTCACCACGCAGTGCCTCCTGCTGGTTGTTTCTGGGAATTAGCTCAGTCCAGTGGAGCGCCCTCTCCTGGTGGTGTCCCGCCCGCTGTCTCGCCCCTGGTTGGCGTCTGAGCCCACGTTGCTCTCCAGCTCGAGGCATCCTCTTCAGAACCACTGCCCTCCAGCAGTGCCCATCAGTCCATCCACACCCCCTTCCGTGTGTGTGTGTGTGTGATCAGCAGTCTTTCTACGCCCCAGCCACCGTGTCCAAACACACACCCCAAAGTCTAATCCCTCTTGTCAGGGATCTGGCATAGTCCGTGATAGCCGCTCCCCACGGCCGATGGCTGGGTGTACTGCAAGGGGGGAAGGGGGGGACCCAGGCCCACACTCTACTCTGGGTCCCGGCCCAGGGACCCCCCTGGCAGCAGCCTTGCTGTCCTCCTCCTCTCCCCTCGTCTGTCCACTTCCCTGGGCCACTTCCCCTACGCCCCTTGCACCCACTAGGCCCTTCCTGCAGCTGGACTTGGCCGAACACAGTATCCCCGCAGTTATATGCATGTGCTGTACTCTCCATAATATTTGGGACGGGTGAAAGATTCACTAAGGCCTGGAACTCGGCGGTTCAACACCTGGAGGCTGAATTTGCACAGCCAGAGAGCAGGGCTATTAGAGGGGCCCAGCACGGGGCTGCAAGGATTGTTGCTGAAAGCTACCAGTAATGTCTGGTGCCCTTCAGGGCAGGGCCGGTGCTACCATTAAGGCAAACTAGGCGGTTGCCTAGGGCGCCAAGATTTGGGGGCGCCAAAAAGCGGTGCCCTCAATTTTTTTTTACACTGTTCCTGGGCTGGGCTGCCGGCGGCGCGCTGACATGTGTGTCTCAGACTCCCTCTCCCAGTGCAGCAGCCGCTCCACTTCTCCCGCCTCCCAGGCTTGCGGCGCCAATCAGCTGTTTGGGGCCGCAAGCCTGGGAGGGGAGGAGAATTAGAGCGGGGGCTGCGTGCTCGGGGAGGAGGCGGAGCAGAGGTGAGCTGGGGTGGGGAGCTGCCGCACGGCTCCTGGCGGGGGGAGCTGCCACGGGGGGGGGGAGCCTAAGGACGGAGGGGGGGCGAGGAGCTGCCGCAGGGCTGGGGGGG